>NC_048282.1:33512818-33645318 GCF_009762535.1 Notolabrus celidotus | reverse complement strand
GAAGCCCCCCTGTATTGTTCCTCTGTGCAGCTTTTAATACCAAGAATGGACAGAATGGTTTACTACCCTGTTGGAGAAATCTGTAACACTGCTCTCCTGACATCATCGGCCTCATATGCTTTCCTCTGAGCAGCCCTGCTATGCTGCTCCCATCTAAATATGGTCATTATGTGCACTGAGACCGATGAGCTGTGGTCGTGTGCTGAAAACAAGACGCCAAGAGAGAGAGAGAGAGATGGAGGGAAAGAGGGAGGAGAAGAAAAAGATAATCCTCAAGGGCTTTGGGCTTTCTTTATTTCCCCTCCTGAGTCTTACTCCCTCACACTCGGGCTATTTCCCCCTCCTCTCACACTTGCTTTCCCCCTATAATTTCTCCTATCCTTTCAGGAGATTTCCAGTGGGAAATGGTGGAAATAAAGGATTTCAATTCCTCTGATGTGTCAGCCACATGTCACATGAGGAGGGAAAAACACACTCTTGCTGCCTTCCAAACATTAGTGAACTGGTGTTCAACTCAAAGAGGGAGGGGGAAACATTCACAGACAAACCGAGTCCAAAAGAATTATGCAAACACTTGGCCGGTCACACAACACAACAAAGATGCAGCATCTCTGCAGATCAGATCTTCCTGTAGCATCATACAGGCTCATATTTTTAAGGCAACATGTCGCCTGCAGTGAACTCTGCCGGCTCTGTGATGGCAGACCCTTAAATTCAGCCCCTCTCATCACATTTCAAAGCGGCAGCATTTGATCCGCTCCAGTCCGCAGAGACTCCAGAGTGCCTCATGCTTCAGTAACTGAAGGCTTTCACCGTTTAACTTCTCATGTGCACAGCCAGGCAGCGAGAGAAATCCCTGCTGCTCACAAACCTAATGCCTAACCCAGGAGGAATATGTATATAACACATAAAGAGCAGTTCTGCAAATCAAACAAAAGAGAGCAGGATGGATAATGGGGGTATAATGGCATTGAATATGAGATGTTCAAACACAGTAACAGAATTTGAAATATCTCTAATGCTGCCTAAAGTCGTGTAGCTTGTTAAATTAGCCCTCCACAAAAAATGCGGTTTTTCTTTCAAACAGTTTCCTTCACAGTGATAATAAACTGTAATATGTATTATTAAAAACACTATAAACTACTGCTTTAGAGCATTACTGTCTTTGAAAGTTATCCAACGACAGCAGAACAACAGTGTGATGCTAGTTAGCATTTCTAGCTAGCTAGCTAGTATGTGCAATCAATTCATCTGCACCCTCCTCCTTTAATAGCCCTGTTTCTTCTCTTAACCCTCCTATTATCCTTGGGGTCAATTGGACCCCATTCAATGTTTAACGTCTCTAAATTAATGAGTAACATAATTTTTTTGGCTTCATATTTCAGGACTTTTCCTAATTTAATGTGGACAACTGGGAAAATGTAAAATTAAAATGTTGATTTGTTCCAATTTCCTGTAAAAAATAAATAAATGCATCAGTGTTCCTTGGGGTCAATTTGACCCCAGGCTGTTTTAGCTGTATATAACATCAGAAAAATCAACATTTTACACACATTTGTTTTGGTTGTTTTGGTTGATATTGAGGTCACTATAACCTAGGGCACTTCTGCATGTGACTGCAGGAGCTGGGATCGAACCGCCAACCTTTACATTGAGATCTAATATTTCCAGCCACCATGTCTCTAAAGACATTCAATGATGAGTCCTGTGTCATATTTTTTGATAACATAGAAACAAGGCAGGGCCGACAAGAGCATGACAAACTCTCAGCAGTTTGATGTTCTGTTTTACAAATAAGGTCCTTCTAAATGCTTTAAATTGTGTTTATGTTTATGCTTTACTATTTAGATAGTCAACAAAGAAACATGAAGTACCTGACACATAAATTGGTAACAATCAGTTTCTGGAGGTTTAAATTACTGGGGTCAAATTGACCCCAAGGATAAAAGATGTTAGTAAATTTGAGGGTAACAGGAGGGTTAAATGGAAGCTGTTACAGAAACAAAATGTAATATGGCTGACACAGTAATCTGTTTTAGGGCAGCAAGAAGTTCAGATTTCAGACTTATAATGAGACGACAGCAAACTACAACCGTATGCAATGCTGCTAGCTAAATCTTCAAGCTGGCTAGTCTGTGATAGTGTTGTAGTCTTGGTCTCGAGACCGGTCTTGAGACCACTTATCTCGGTCTCGTCTCGGAATCGAAAGCATTTCTCCTCTGTCTTGTCTCGGTCTCGGCGTGGGCGAAGTCCGTATTTTATATCAAGACCGGTCGAGACCACAACTGATGCACTCTGTGTCAACACCTTTAACTCATCAGATAAAAACACTACAATATTATCTAAAGAAAATAAAAAATTGCACAACTAATTAGAAAAGAAAGGCTCAACAAAACACTCCTGCGCATTTACCGCTACGACCTCCTACCTCTCCTGAGATCACAGGCAACAGAAAACACAGTTTTAACTCTGAACTAAAGCGAAAGTTAAACTAATGAGGACCAAAATTAAATTTAAGGAGCCAAAAGGCTCTCACAGCGCGTCAAAAGAAAGGCAACAAAGTCAAACCAAACCTTGTTTGTTGCTGTCAATTCTCTTTTTGAAGCAAACTTAAATCAAATAAACACAAGTCTTTTATTTGTTAACTCTAATGATGATTTTTCATTGGTATTTATAATAATAATAATAATACATTTTATTTATATAGCGCTTATTCAAAAACTCAAAGACACTGTACAACTGTTAAAATCAATACAAGCAAAATAAACAAATAACAAATAACAGAGATCAAACAAAGCAACACAACAGTACAATCACAAATTAAAAGCTAACTTAAAAAGGTGAGTTTTTAAAAGAGATTTGAATGCTGAAGGGTCAGAGCAGTTTTGTATATGGGAGGGGAGTGAGTTCCAGAGGGTGGGGGCGGCTACTGAGAAGGCTCTGTCCCCCCAGGTTCGGTGCTTGGTTCTGTGAGGTGGGGACAGGAGGTTGGCATGTGAGGAGCGCAGGTTACGGGAAGGAGTGTGATGGTGGAGGAGGTCAGTGAGGTAGGAAGGGGCCTGGTGGTGGAGGGCTTTGTGGGTGAGGAGGAGGATTTTAAACTGTATGTGGTAGGGGACGGGGAGCCAATGAAGGTGTTGGAGGATGGGGGTGATGTGGTCACGGGAGCGTGTGCAGGTGAGGAGGCGTGCAGCAGAGTTTTGAATGTATTGCAGTTTATGGAGGACTTTGGATGATGTGCCGTACAGGATGCTATAACAGTAATCTAAACGGGATGTGATGAATGCGTGGATAAGGGTTTCTGCGGCAGAGAAAGAGAGGAATGGACGGAGGTGGGCGATGTTTCGGAGGTGGAAGAAGGCCTTTTTAGTGAGCTGGGTGACGTGGTGTTGAAAAGAAAGGTTGCTGTCAAAAATGATTCCAAGGTTACGGATGTGAGGTGCAGGAGATAGAGTAGAGTTATTTAAAGTGAGACTGAAATTTGGAATGGGATTTGTGAGGGACTTGGGGCCGATGATTATGAGGTCGGATTTGTCGTAGTTCAGTGATAGGAAGTTGGTATGCGTCCATGTTTTTATTTCAGAGAGGCAGTTTGTGATAGTGGAGTGTGTTACAGTGGTTATGGATTTGGTGGAAATATAGAGCTGGATGTCATCAGCGTAGCAGTGAAAATGAAGTCTTGGTCTTGTCTCAGTCTTGCCCTTCCTTGGTCTTAGTCTTGCCTCGGTCTTGCTCTGCCTTGGTCTTGGTCTTGTCTCGGTCTCGATCCCTAAATGTCTCAGACATGTCTTCGTCTCGGTTGATGTGGCCTCGACTACAACACTAGTCTGTGACGTCTTTTTTGAACACCAATTAAAATATGAAACACTCAAGGCCTGTGTGTTTAAAACATGAATTTAAAATACTGAAACTGGTAGAGCACCGTGATATTAAAATCTGGGTCTTCAGGGGAAACAGGAGGAACATCGAGAGCAGTCATGAGGCGAGCTGCTGCTAATTTTAACCTAGCTTGTTTTATAGCCTGTTACACCGAGTCATGTCTTTAATTAAGGCGCAAATTCTTCCCCAAATCAAAGGTTGAAACTAGTTAGTTTGTAACTTCAGTTGTTATTTATTGTTTGGTTGCAACATGTTGATATAAGTTTCATCTTAGCTATTAGAGCATAACATCAGAGGGTCAGGACTGAACTTGGAAAAAAAGGCCTTCAGGTTTGCTGCCCCCTCGACCTGGAACGCTTTACAAATGGATCTGAAACTTTGTGGTCGGATAACTTTGAATGCTTTTAAGCGCTCCTTAAACGACTTGGAGGCTGATGCATCTGTCTGCAGATGTTTTCTTTAAATGTCACTCATGCTGTTTTTGTTGTGTAGCTGTTGTATGCGTCTGCTATTTGTGTGTTGTCTAATAGTAACTCTGCAACTGTGCTGCTGCCTATCTTGGCCAGGACTCTCTTGGAAAAGAGATTTTTAATCTCAATGAGCATTTCCTGGTTAAATAAAGGTTATAAATAAATAAATGAACTAAAATATTGTCACAGAAATGATGTTTTTACTCCATTCAGCTGATCAGTGAAAAGCTGTTTGTCCTCTAAACAAGCTAACCTGAAAATAACGGCTCATGCTGATTGACAGTACAACATGAAGGTATGCAAAATATGACAAAGTGTTATGACAAGATGATTAATAGTTTACAGTGTACAATAACAACAGTGATGAAATCGTCAGCTACATACTGATGTAGCCGCACTCTCTTATCTCCACTGGTGGAAAACGAAAGCTGGACTACAGGTCAAAGTCATCACACATTTTAAGTTGACGTAATCTATCCAAGAGGCCGGTAATACCCTCACTTCTTCTCATCCTTCAAATCATCCCTCCCTTTCACAACTATGTGCCAGGACAACCTGCATTTTACAGAGAACTTACACAAAGCTAGGTGTAAGACTAAAGTTAGGCCTACAACTATCTCAGCTGTTACAACACCTAAAAACTTAGTCGTGTTAAATCCAAACTATATTAGAAATGACGATTCAACTAGGCTATGTTTGAACTTATGAATAGCTGGTCAAACCCAGTGCAGGTGTTTTTGAGTGGCAGTTGCTGAGCCAAACCATACAACACATACTGAGCTAGTTTTGTGCAGTTTTTATTCAATAATCAGTATTTTTTACTGCACTTGTATAAGAGGGATAATATTAGTAGAAACTAGGGGTGACCCCAAATAGTCGAATATTGGACGATTCGTTCTAACGAGCATTAGTCGACTGCCAATCTCATAGTCCAATATTTGCATATGAAATGTGGATCATTCCATTCAAACCATGGGGGTGCTCAATGTCTAATTTTACATTATTTTCCTGTTTCCCGTAAAAATAGTGTCTCATTTATCCTATTTTGATTAAATAAATTATTTAATGTAATTCTGAGAACAGCTCTTGAAGTGTTAAATCTCCTTAAAGTGGTAATTAAATCTCCCCTGGTAATTAAAGGTGGACTCTCCCATTTAGCAGGGAGGCAGGCAAGGCAAGGCAAGGCAGCTTTATTTGTATAGCGCATTTCATACACGAGGGCAACTCAATGTGCTTTACATTAAAACATTAAAAGCATTGGAAACATTCAGACAAGCATAAAAGAACACAATTAAAATGACAAATATAATAAAACAGAAAAGAAAAGGAAAATTAGAAATATATTAAAAATTACATTAAAATTTTAATTTAAAGTGGGTTAAAATGATCTAAGATAGGAAGGCAGTGGCAAATAAAAAAGTCTTAGTCTTTGATTTAAAAGAGGTGAGAGTTGGAGCAGACCTGCAGCTTTCAGGGAGTGTGTTCCAGATATGTGGTGCATAATGACTAAACGCTGCTTCACCATGTTTCCTTCTGACTCTAGGAACTGAAAGCAGACCAGTACCTGATGACCTCAGAGGTCGAGGTGGTTCATAAAGTAGCAGCAGATCAGCAATGTATTTTGGGCCTAAACCATTCAGTGCTTTATAAACCATCAGCAGGATTTTAAAGTCTATTCTCTGACAGACAGGAAGCCAGTGTAGAGATCTAAGAACTGGAGTAATGTGGTCTACTTTGTTGGTCCTTGTTAGGACTCGAGCAGCAGCATTCTGTATGAGCTGCAGCCGTCTGATGGACTTTTTAGGGAGTCCTGTAAAGACCCCGTTACAGTAGTCTAGTCTGCTAAAGATAAATGCATGGATGAGTTTTTCTGCATCCTGCTGAGACATAAGTCCTTTAATCCTTGATATATTCTTAAGGTGATAATAGGCTGACTTTGTAATTGTCTTAATGTGGCTGCTGAAATTAAGGTCTGAGTCTATGACTACACCAAGGTTTCTGGCTTGGTTTGAACATTTCATCGTTGCAGATTGGAGCTGAGCAGTAACCTTTAACCTTTCTTCCTTGGCTCCAAAAACAATCATTTCAGTTTTTTCTTTGTTTAACTGAAGAAAGTTCTGGCTCGTCCAGTCATTGATTTGTTCAATGACGTTCACAGGGAGCTGTGAAGCAGACGTACCTCAGCTGGCCTTTAAATCCTTCTACGTTCATGGTAGCTCAAAATGTCAGGAAATAAAACTTCAGTTGATCCTAAAAACTAGTGATGAAGATGAGGAGCAGCTTCATGAAGAGGGCTGTGAGATCAAGGATTACCGGACCACACAAAAACTGTACGGGGCCAAAAGAACGAGGAGGGATACCCAAAGCTGTCCGAAGCCTCAAAAACAATCCACAGCATCCCATCCACCTCCACGCCATCAGAGAGGATATTCTCAAAGACTGGATTTACAGTCAACAAAGTAAGGAGCGCACTTCTGCCTGTAAACACGATGGTTTTCCTCATGTACAGTTTGAAAAGACTCAAGCGGACAAAGACGAGATGAAAGACTGTTTTAAAAGGTTCTGTTAAGAGATTTAAAAATCCTTTAGCTAGTTCAGGTTTGATTTTGAACATTATACAAATGTTTAGTCTTAAGTTGGACAAACTACCCTCCTCAGTGCTGCTCTCTGCTGTGTGAACACTGTTTAAATATCTCCTGATTCCTTATTCTATAGTGGAGCGTTGTTCCATGTTTAACAGATGGTGGCCTTATTTGAGTTTTCTCTCCTTCATCACCTCGTTGTTTTTGCAATATAGATTTAAAAAATCTAAGTTTTATACTTATAATATTCTGTTGTCCCTTTTACTTTAAGCTACGAGTCTCTTAATTGTAAAGGGTCATGTGTAATATTGTCATGCGGTCACCATCATGCAGACTTTGGGTCAATAAGGAAAAACAACAAACATTCGACTATTCGTCGACTATGAGCAAAATCTGATGGATCAGATTCGACTAAGCAAATCCTTAGTCTGGCTCACCCCTAGTAGAAACTCTAGTCTAGGTATCATAATCCAAATCTGGAAGGAGGAATGTTGTCAGAACGTCTCAAAATGAAACCATGTAAACATTTTCCAGTCTTAGAAAGTGGGCCAGGTGTGCATGTGCGTGCATGTGTGTGTGTGCACTGTGGCATTCCCAGGTTTTGTTGCAGCAGTGCGACGGAGCAAGAGTCATAGTTGAGGAATGCAGAATGAAGAAACAGGCGAGTTTCAACTCCTCTCCCGCCTCTCACAGCCCACAGCAGGAATGTACGAGGAGCAGGTAGAGACACCTTCGCCTCGGATGTTCAGATACCCGTATTTGCCCCCGAGCCACGCATGCATGCAAGCAACCCACCCTACCCTAACGCGCTCCCCTCACCGTCTGTCAGGGAAAGAGAAAGTGGCGTCGAGGAGCCACGTCAAGAGAAGAAGAAGAATGCAAGTCAAGGTTGCAACAACACACGCTGTGGTTGTTCTTCCTGCCATGAAACAGCTCTGGCCCAGATTTAGCTTAATGCAGACACAAATTAAACACATGCTGAGGGTGTCACGCTGGGAATAATCATCAGCTGAGTCTGGCAATTCTGTCTCCAAGAACATCTCTATTATAATCCAAAAATACACACGCTCCACTTACTAAACAGAATTCACAAGTGTGGGAAAAAAACAGATGATCCAGTTCCATCAAAAGAAGATTCTTCTGCAACTGTTTTGATAAATAATTCATCCTTTCAGTCCTTTTTTTAAGCAAAAAATGTCAAACATCTGCAGATTCTGGCTTCCTAAGTGTTAAGCTTTGCTGCTTTTCTTTGTCATGTGTGATCATAAATGAAAATGATTTGGGTTGAGACTGAAATATCAATTCGAATGAGCATTTGACGTTTTATAGACGAGAACTCTCATGGAATTAAAAGTCAGCAGCACTAGTTTGGACAAATCCAAAAGAATTTTAGATTCAAAGATACAGCACTACCCTCATGTGTCTGTGCAGATGCAGCAGCATAAATAAAGCATGCTGTATCAACATTTCTGTAGCTGCTCCGACTGAAAACAAAGACACAAAGATCTCCGTGTTGGGGTCCTGCTTCCTTGGAGATAGACAAATACGAGCAGCAGAACAAAAAAACACAGAAACACCCACCAGGCTTTGCCATTAAAATTTTAAAATGTGCTCATGTCATGCTTCATCATCAAAACATAACTGCTCGCAGCCATGACATTTCCATAACAGATTGGAGGGCAGGACCCCCCAGCGCAGGAACGATTTCCTCCATCTCTTTGAAACCACCCCTTTGTTCAGTCGGCCCTGATTTCAATATTCAAATGCGGCTCGGCGGGGAGGTGAAGCAGAGAACGAGACGCCGGCTGACTCAGAGAGTTGGTGGCGTGGCTGATTTCAGGGAGATACAGGAGAGGGTGTGTTCGCTTTAAGTGCTCCTGCTGTGAAAGAGGAAGACGGCTCTGCTCTGTGTCTCCACCAGACTCACAGGGAGTGACACATGAGGTCAGAACTCCAGGGGACTGGATACTGTACTTCCTGCTGCAGTCAGTGAAGAATAACAGCACTGACAGGTAACACAAGTGAGTGATAAAATCTCCAGTACCAGGACAAAATGTGAAGCAAAGAGGGATGACACACACTAGAATGACAAAACAGCTTCTCTTCTGAATTTACATGTCAAAAAGAATCATAAACAGCTGTAAAGAAAGAAGTAGGTGGAGCGTGAACATATTTTAAAAACACCACAAAGTGCAGGATTGTTGCTCCCAAACAGGCTGTGAGCTGTGAAGCCTTATTTGAATGTGAGAAATGGCAGCACTTGGCTAAGTAATCACTGAGTCATCGCCGGTATTGTTTAGCAACCTCCCACAGTTACTGAATATTACAGTCATTGTGCGATATGAGACAGCACAAACATTACTTATTACTTTAGACCATTAATCTCAACCACCAGTCCCTGCATACATCCAGCATGGGAGCTAATGGTTGTTTTCATTATACATTATCCCACCAACTGTCTTCTGACGGACTATTAACTCTGCTCAGTGAAGTCTTGGTGCACATCATCCATCATATTTAAGTCTTTTTAAGCTGTTTGTTTTGTTCATTGGCTGTGCTTAAAGATGGATGCTGTGCTTCTCACATGTTTCCCCTCCAGTTGTAATAAAGTGAAGCCAAAACAGCACCCAGGTCTTGATGCACACCCCTTCCACTCACCAAAACACTGATTTAACTCACTGATAAAACAGTGTCTGCAGCGTAACAGCTTCTTTAATCAGTCCCTCCAGGAAGTTGCGATTTCGCGATCGCAACTATCAACGCATATTCAACCAATCAGCGTGATTCTTTCGCGGCCTTGCAATTTTATACAATCACCGCAACTTTCCCGCAAATTTGACTAATTACCTTAAC
This sequence comes from Notolabrus celidotus, assembly GCF_009762535.1. Classification (NCBI taxonomy): domain Eukaryota; kingdom Metazoa; phylum Chordata; class Actinopteri; order Labriformes; family Labridae; genus Notolabrus; species Notolabrus celidotus. The sequence continues at coordinate 33,635,534 of NC_048282.1, read as the reverse complement.
CTCAGCCCCTGTACGTCATCGGTTTTGTCATCAATTTCACTTCCCTAAACGTAAGTCATCACTTGATCAGCACTTTTTTAAAACACGCACGGAGAACGGATGAAGAGAGGGGAGAGCAGGCAGGACAAGTGACCATGACAACGTTGTTATTTATAGATTGAGGGGCGCAGTGTTCGCTTGGTCACCTACCTGCAGCAGGTGTGCTTTATGAACCAGCTCTCCTCACCTCCATGCATCTGTCTCATCTTCATTGAGGATTTTTACCCCCCAGAGTGTGTTAGTGACACAGACACAACCACGGGGTGTCTGTTTACTATTTAAGGTGCTAATATTTGAGGTTTGACGTTGTTGCCGCCATTACTGTAAAAAGCTCTGCGTCCACAGCTTGATTTAATCCAGTTTGGTGAAACATCAGACACATTTAGTAAGTTTTGATCAACTGATAGTCATCAAAGATGCAGATTCACGTTAGAGTGCCGTGAGCTGCCTGTAAAGTGCCTCTGTCACTGCGAGGTGCATTCAGGGACCATTGTAAATGTGCAATACAGTCCTTTCATGGCATTTTACTGTGAGTCAAGAGAATCAACTGTCACAGTGGTCACATCAAGAATGTTTTCTAAAAATAACTGTATTTTAGCGTATTTACTTGCCCCTGAGACGTTATTGGGGGAAAAAAACAAAAAAAAATTTGCAACTTTCACCGCAATTTTTTCAAAAAGCTGTCGTAAGATCAGGCTTTTTGGGCCGCAATCACAAAAAAATCCTGCGAAATCCTGGAGGGAGTGTTTAATGAGTCTAAAGCAGGTACTCAAGCTTATGGAGAGTTTGAAGACTCTTGTACTCTGCTCATGGTGGATTAAAATGAGATCTTTCTCTCTTTTATTCCTTTTTCCTTTCATTCCTTTCTTCTTCTTTCTTTCTTTTTCTTTCCTTATCCTTTATGTCTACTTTTCTTATCCCTTATCCTTTCCTTCTGTCATTCCTCCACCATTTATTCTAATCTTTTTCTTTCTTCCGATCTCCCTCAATTTTCGTTTTTCTTAGACCTTTCTGGAGTCCCTGAGCTCCCTTGTCTCGTAGGTTCCTCTGGCTCTCTGCCGTAGATTCCTTGGTCTCAGCAGATGTGTGTCTAACATGAGTCTGGTCCTGCTGGAGGTTTCTGCCTGTTAAAGGAAGTTTGTCCTTGCCAATGTAACTTGCTAAATGCTGCAAAGTGCTCTGCTCATGGTGGATTAAGATGAGATCAGACCGAGTCCTGTCTGTAAGATGGGACTGGATCTTATCATGACTTGATGTTGGGTCTTTGTTACTAATAGAACATAGAGTACGGTCTAGACCTGCTCTGTTTGGAAAGCGTCTTGAGATAACGTTTGTTGTGATTTGGCGATATAAAGATGGATGACAAGTCTGCTGCAGAGGAAATGAAACCAAAACATTTGGAGCTCGCCTGACTCACTGACTGGCTGCAGTAAAGGTCAAACAGCCTCCCTCCCAAACTATTAAGTTGAAATGCACATCAAATACACTTCTCTTTAGTATGTTTTCTGTTGTATTGTTCATTCTTATCATGCCGATCATGCACCAGTGTTCATTTATTGTCTGAGAAGTTTTAGACGTGATGCTGCAAAAGGGGAATGATTGACAGCTCTGTTGATGAAAGCAGCTCCTACGGCTCTGTACGCACCAGATCTGCAGAGTAGAGTCAGAGCGGTGAGAGAAAACGTAAGAAACACTCTTTGCAGCATTTAGCAAGTTACAGGGGCAAGGACAAACTTCCTTTAACAGGCAGAAACCTCCAGCAGGACCAGACTCATGTTAGACACACATCTGCTGAGACCGTGTTGGAGAGAGGGATAGAGGGAGATGAAGAGAGAGAGAGATAATAGTGGGGAGACGGATAGTAGTAGCTGTTGCCGTTGGAGTCTGGAACGTCTACAACAGCAGGATGTTTACAGCAGCAACTTAGAGGAACCTACGAGACAAGGGAGCTCACAGACTCCTGAAAGGTCTATGGTTAGTAACTTTCAATGGGACAGGGAAGTCCACAGCCGTCTACGGCAGCGACTCAGAGGAAGCATTTGTGATTTATTTACAATCTGAAACTCTTCGTTTGGTTTTCTATGTTTGCTTATTATGCATTGTGCACAATGCCATGATGGGAAATTACAGAAACAACATGACAGATGGGTGCACAATGCATTCCAAGCAGTTCAGTGCATTTATGCAAGCAGGAACAGAAAGTTTGTTATCACCGTTTCATATGTCAGCAGACTAATTCCCCTAATCTTCACAGGTGCCTTTAACACAAGAGACATTTCTATATTTTGAGTTGGCAACAGGGCTGTAACGAAGCTCCATCATCGTCATCACTACTTTTACACTGATCCTGCAATGAGGGGAAATTGGTGTCCCAGAGAGGGAGCTTTACAAGGGGGGCACAAACTGTAAACGCAACCTTGCCTGCTCCACCTGAGAGCCTGTATCGCCTCTGTCACTACCTCTGATGCCAGCACAGCAGTGGGGCTACTTGGTCCCATGGGAGATGTTACAGTGGCGTAAATATGGCGCCTTATGGCAATATGAAAAGGGCCAAAAACCATGACTGTTAAGTTTCCTCCAAAGTGACTCCCAGGACTAAAAGTTCCAGGTGGAAACCAGACGTTAGTAAAGTTTGGCAATTTTTCTTGAGGGAGAATACAAACTTTTAAACAATTGCAAATTAGTTTTGCATCAATGAGCGTATCATATAAACAAGTGTTATTGTGTAGGTGTAAAGACCCAAGGATGGTGAGTACAACCATCTTTTTCATGCAAGCAAAATCTCTCTTTATATATTTATGCTGATTCATGTTTTTAGTTCATCTCTAAATGTATACTCAGAAGGAAACTCTGCACCGTTACGTTCCAGATATCTGTTACACACCCAAAGACAGGGGCCGGGCCTGAAAAGGTCAGCCATCTCTGCAAGTACAGGATCTGCATAGAAAATCCCATGTCAACAGATACTGCAGAGATTCTCAGAGGATGTAGAGCCTCGTGTTTAAATAGAGGGGGGGAGCAGCATGTGCTCTTCCCAGCATCTCATCATCCTGACCAGGCCCGCACAGCTGCGCCTACACAAAGCCACACATAGAGGCATCTTTCTGAATGCCAAAGACGCTTTTTCCTGTCACAAGGAGCGTCCACGGAGCGACGGGAATGAGGCTGTGAGAGCGATGGCTTTTCCACAGAGGCTACAACAGTGGGTGGATTGAGAGGAGATGCGTGGCCTGTGTCACCCTGGCCCGTTCCCAGAGCAGAGGGACAGGAAGTGGCCAGGGATCCCGGGAGGATACAAGCCCTCCTCTGTTTGTCTGTATCAAACCACTATCAGATCCTTCATTCAAATGGCCAGCAAGCACAGGCCGATCTGACAGAGAGCTGGGAGGGATATGTCAGAGAGCCTCACTTCTGCATCCTTGTCATTCAACTGCTGACTGAAATGGACTGTGGGTGCATGTTCCACATGTCTCTTGTGGCTAACAGAACAAGCCGTCATTTACACGGCGTGGGCTAAAAAGCAGAAGAAGCATGGCGATGAAACACACAAGTTTCCCTAAGTGTGGGTTAAAAGGTGGAAATGCAACAATGCTATCAAAGTGTAGAGCCTTATTAAGCATCTTAAAAAATTGTGTGAACTGAAACTATTAGAAAACTAACGGCCAAATTCCACTGGATCTCTGATCCGTCACAGCACCGGATCTGATAAGTTTCTATTCTAGTCAATGTGTTAACTTCCACTGGATCCGCTCCGTTGCATTCCAGCTGTGTCTCTAATCCAGCAGGTCAGACCCCTCCGGATCAGATACGCAAGACTTCTATTTTTGCCGGATGCCAGAGCACGAAGCATCAATCTCAACAGAGCAGATGGAGTGGGACAGGAAGTCAGGCACCAAAACAAAATGAAAACATCCGGTTAATTTTCAGAATAAAACACTCTGTGTTATCACCAGATCGTATTTCACTTAACTACAACAACAAACAGTCATGATGAGCGGAGCCAGGCCTGGAGTCAACAGGTCAGAGGTTTTCAGAGGACCATGAAGAGAACATGGATGAGGAGAGGAGGAGGAGAATCCTTGATTCAGTAATTACTGCGGGAAAAACCTTGGTCACGTGACTCATGCTGTCCGGCGGTCCTGCTCTGTCCTGCTCCATGTGCTGCGTTCTGAAAAAGCATCATGCGTTCTGAAAACGCAGCACATTGGTGTTGACAGATGAGAGAGCATGGATCCAGACCACAGCGGATCAGAGACGGACCAAACACAGATCTGGTGGAAGTCCGATGTAAGACTGAGAGGGTGCGGCAAATCTCTTTATGACTGACATCTGCCTGGGTCCTTTGTAAAGCTACAGTTCATGTGACAGTCAGTTTAAATCAGCCCTCTATGGCAGTGGTTCCCAAAGTGAGGATCGGGACCCCCTGGGGGGTCGTGAGATACCTTCCAGATTGTTTTTTTTTTTTAAGTTATCTAAAAATATTTCTCATTCTTTATTTTTGTTTAGTTAGCTTGTTTTCTTATGTTTATCTTCCTTTTTTGTTGTACTGTTAATTATGATTATTCCTTCATTATCATTATTATGTTTGTATGTTTTGCATTTTTTTTTTCTTCTCTTTGTTGTTTTTCTCTTTTGTTTGGTTTATATATATTTTTTTAACTTGTGGTGAACAAAGAAATACTGAAAAAATGCAATAAAAAAATTAAATGTCAAAAGTTATCCAAAAATAGTAAATTTTACCCATTTATTGTAAAAAATATCAACAAAAATAGTAGCTAAATTTGAAATAAAACCTTGAAAATAGAAAATGTAATGAGTTTTCTGCCTTTCTTTGTTGCCAGATGACTCCTAAGTTTAGGGTTAGTGAACAGTTAATTATCAGAAACATCAGTAGCAGCAGGTTAATTCATAACAGCACAGGAAACACAGACACATGCTCATATAGGTAGGTTACATTTCTGCAGACCAGTTAATGAAGCCACATTAAATCACTTTGAGGGACAGTGGGGGTCACGAGTCTTTGGCACCAATATTTTGGGGGTTGCAGGCTGAAAAATTTGGGAACCGCTGCTCTGTAGTATAGTCAGATTAGACTGAAAAGGTATGGTCTGGTGTCATCTTGCAGGAGGAAGTCTCACTCCTGACACGGGATGATGACTCTCTAAATGTTTGCTGTAATCTACATAAAACCCTTTGTTAGTTTTATGCCTTTAATGGCCGGTTAAGTGACGCCTGACACAAAACTAGGCCACACTGGCCACATCAAGCCCGAACAGTGTGACAGAAAGCACGGCAGGATGAGCGACTGAGAGAACAGGTGGCACTGGCATTCCCATGCTCAGCCGTGTGCCCTTGAAAGTAGCCGGGCACTAATTAGCACCAAATCTGGGCCAGAGCGACAGAAGTTTAGTATCTGCCACATGAAATATTCAAAGGCCTTTGTCAGCGGGAAGCCATCACAAATCTCGTGCCCCTCTTTCGTCTGTGCACTCACTCGCTCTCTCTCTCTCTCTCTCTCCGGAGTTTATCCAACATCTCATTGGCACAAAGAGGACGGGTTGATTCTGGCGTCAGATAAGTGTTTTGTTTGTGAAGTGCTCCCAAGCCAAAAGGGAATTGTGTTGTTTCAACAAAGAGGAGGCATTCTACTACTATTACTACTGCTACAACTACAACTACAACTGCTGCTAACAGACTCGTGACTTTGTGCAATAAACTGGATCCTCTTTAAAGTATCACCAACAATTACAATATGTCCTCAAAGCTCAATGCCAATTAATCCTCATCTGACCCAAAGGAAAGTGGGACATTCTCTGCGACATCAAATGATGAACTCAGCAAACCTCCAGCTTCAGTCTGCTGCTGCTCATTTCGCTTGAGTGCTTTAAAAGCAGAGGCCAACACACACACACACACACACACACACACACACACACACACACACGCACACACGCACACATCACTATCAAAATGCTTGGCTGCCATGCTTGAGAAACAGGTCCCTCCAAAGACCACCCTTTAATGGTTCCCTTCCTCTTTCTGAATAGGTGCACAAAGGCAAATTTTGAGAAGCGACTTGTCCAAAAGCAGCCGATTCTCCAGGAAACAAGCAGCTCATTGATGCCCAGACTCAGTGTATCACCCTGACAGACAGACCACTCCAGTATACGGGGGGGACAAAGGGGCCAGTCCACAGCCACGTTGCCAATTAGGAGGAATTTCAGCCTCAAGAGCCACTTTCCACCAATCTCATTGGAGCTGACATAAACATCTACGGCTTTCACTGGAGGGCATTCATGAGATTCCAAGGAGCATTAGGTCCCCTCTGCGGAGCCTGAAATCTGCCAGTTAGGAAAAGTACAATGCTCCATCTCGTTCCACTTTGAGTAACACTCCTCACTCGCCGGTCGGCTGTGTTGCCAGGTTGCAAAATGCATGCAAATAGCTGGCTGAAACTGGCAATGTTTCATCCTGGTGGAGGTATGTATCATGATCTCTTGGATGAGCTGAGCAGGATGTATGATTCAAAAACAAACAGCAAAGCAGAAGTGGGCATCGTGCACGGCCTGGGGTGCTGACACGCAACATGACTTCATCCCCAGGGTCTGTTTGCATGTCATTGGCCCAATATTAAACCTCAGGATATTGAATCCATCGGATGAAATATGTTTGTGCTGCAATGCTGCCAAACAGCCTAATTCCTCTGGGAAACATTGAAAAAAAAAACACAAGCAAAATCTGTGGAGGATTAGTGTAATGCACTTCCGATAATCAAATGTGATAGCAATTTTATTTCATTAAAAAAAATCACTGCTGCCCTTCTCAAATACGTCTCCTGTGACGTGTTTTCAATTTCAGAGAGGATTACAAACAGGGGCAGCAGAAACCAGCAGAGAGTCCCTGCAAGTTTGTGCACGATATTCAGATTTAATGCAGATTGAAAAGCAGCAACAACACACTCAAATGTGTGTGTGCATGTACAAAGTGTCATGAAAGTAAAGTGTTGTAATTTGATGACGAGCACAAAGTGACAGACTGAACTTCCCGTGCCTGAGAGCAAATCTGGTCTAGACGGTAAATCAGGTCTAATTTTTTTAGATGGGTGACAGATCTGTGCAGTGATCCCGGATCAGCAGTCTGGGTGGGAGAGTCAGGGCTCGTGTGTACAGTACACACAGGCCAACGAGGAGGGAAACAGGCTGCATGTGAAGCTTCAAGGACACAGTTCCCCTCCCTGAAGACAGATCACACAATTATCTTGAGATTTAGGTGAACTTATTCGTTTCTATTATTAGTTACCACCACATTAGAGTCAATATTTGGGCCTTTGAGTCACGTTGAGTGGGAGAGACTAATCCTAAGCATATGACAGCACGTCTTGCAAGCGTGTGGGATCATGGAGGAAGGAAGGAAAGCCTGTGGTACTCTAAATGAAGAAGTTGAAGTATTTTAAGCAACTCCTGTTTTAAACATGTGATGTCTTCTTTCGATTTGATCTCCTTTATCACACATCAGAGAAGGTACGGCAGGTACTTTCCTGAAAAACCTCTCGCTGAAGGTTTCGCTTTGAGTATTAGAGTGTGAAATTAAGGAAATGAAAGGTAGAAGACGCTCCCTCTTTAGGCTCTACATCAGGGGTGGCAAACATGCGGCCGGCGGGACAAAACCGGACCGCTAGAGGTTCCAATCCGGCCCGGGGAAACGACTTTGCAAAGTGAAAAAATTACAGAGAAGACATTAACTGCAATTTTTCAATAAAAGTAACCACTATTTCAAATTTGTCCTCTGGGGGTCGCATAGAATCATAGTGCTGACGAAGCAAACCAGAACCTGAACAGGGCTTTATTTCTGGGACTTTATTTTCTCAAAGTGAGAAAATAGATGACTTGCTGTTTGCATAATCCAGCTGAGATTCATGAAGACCTTTTAGAGCACTATAAGATGATCCACTAACTACTAAAACTAGCACTACACCCCAGCATTCAACACTGTCCAGCAAGCAAACTGTTCATGCTGGAGCTGAGGGGTCCACAATAGTCAACTTTACCATCTTCATTATCATAATCTATCTGTTCTTTTGCAGTAAACATTACACTGTGTGTCAGGTGAATGGGTAACCAGTGTGTCTGGTGTGTTTGCAGCAGGTTTCAGGGCTTAAAGAGTAAAATATTCAACCCCACTATGAGACTCATCATGGAGAAAAACACAACAGCTGGTTTTGTAGAAAGATAGTTCATTAAATGGGCACTATTTCAGAATGTACTTGTACTTTTTTGCACTAAAACAAATGGAAACATTTAGAGTTGTCCTTCTCTATAGGTTATGATGTTATGATTTTGCTGGTCCGGCCCACTTCAGATCAACTTGGGCTGTATTTGGCCCCCTGAACTGAAATGAGTTTGACGCCCCTGCTCTGCATGTTCCCATAAGTCCTGCAGACTGGAGGCTGTATGGAAGCATTAAATCAAAGGCTGCAGGTTGTATTTTTCACACCTCAGTCTCAGACAGGTTCAGCTGCTGGTTATGGGTGCAGCCAGTGACTTAGGGGGAATTGCAAAGTGAGGAAATCACAGTGTGACCTCCATGTAATGATCCTTATTAACACAGAGTAATTATAAAATGAAATATCTTACAAAAGCAGGGAGGAATTAGAGGTAAATGAGGTCATGATGGAGATCTCAAAGAGAAGTTAAAGTCAGGTTTGTCCATCTGAAACATCACGTGCTTCCCTCCTGGGATCAAAGCCCTCATTTATTTTTAATTAACCCCTGTCTCTGTGTGCTTTCTGTCTCTCTGTCTCTCTGTCTGTCTGTCATGAATGTATTAACCCGCACTGGAATAACAAGTTGAGGCTACTCACCCTGACGCGCAGGCTACAGTAGATTTGGCGTCGTCCTTCTCCTGCCGATCAGAGAGGCAGATATCACATCAACTGATTCATGAACCGATCAGAGAGGCAGATATCACATCAACTGATTCAAGAACCGATCAGAGAACCCCAAAAGGCGCACAGATCCGTGAATCTTTCAGCTTTGGAGCAGAGGAAGAAGAAGAAGAAGCAGCAGAGACAGTCGGTGCCAAAAACGAGCGATCAGGGATCCCATTCAGCTGGAGGGACGGCCCGGGGAGGTCATGACGAGGAATCACTCCAAGCTAAAACACATTCTTCATTCACAGATAGAGTCGGATTGTAATAAATAAGATCCGTAGGCTGGATGTCCCTGGAATGGACGTGAACCGAGCGTTACGCGTGGCACCAGCCCGACACACAGCTCCAGAGCTGGATCACCAAATCCTGACCAAAACACTGGGATGTGATATTAGAGGCAGGGAAGGGGTGGGGCGTCCCGAGGACTGTCAGACTCTGATTGGTGGATGTGTTTTTCTGCTCAATCGAGCCCAGATTTAGATGAATGGCGTTACATGGGAAGTCCCTCCTCACCTGGGGGCGCGTGCAGGTTCACGCGTGGCTCACTGACCATAAGGATCATCAGGGGAGTCAAACTCATGTCAGTTCAGGGGCCACATGCTACGGTGGCCCTGAAGGACAAAACACATTTACAAGAGATGAAACACTTTTACAAAGTTGGAGACAAATTTACATTTTGGAAAACATTTTTATATTTTATAAAACAAAATTACATCAGCAAAACACTTTAACCAAGAACAAAACAAATTTACATTTAAGAAAACAAATTTACAAAATAAAAAAAAAACACATTTACAAGTGATGAGACAATTTTACAAAAGGACAGAACACTTTGACATTTCTGAAACAAATTTACATTCATTTTTAACAGAAAGGGAATGTACCAAACACCGGAAGTGATCCGGTTCCAAACAGAGTACCAGTACCAAACGGAGTACCAGTGCCAAACGTCGCTCCATTTGGTTTCTCTCCATCCAAACAAACTAAATGACCCCTCTCTCGATCACTCCCAGATCACCGCCGGTGTTTGGTACATTCCCTTTCTGTTAAAAATGAATGTAAGTTTGTTTCAGGAATGGTGTTTAAATTAATTCTGCTTTTGCAATCAGATAAGCCAAAACTTATCTGTAAATTAGGAGCTTTTCTGAAGAACGTCCATCCATTGTTTAAGTAAGATCTGTTGCACTTCAAACATGCCGTGTGCCATCATTGTATTGTTTTGTTATTTGTAATTCATGTTCTGTGGCTCCATTCTAGTGATCATGGTCTGAGCATCAAATGAAAATGAAAATGAAAAATGTTCTGTCGTTTGTAAAATTGTCTCACCGCTTCTAAAAGTGTTTTTTTGATTTTGCATATTTGTTCCCTTCAATGTAAATTTGTTTTCAAAAATGTTAATTTGTCTCCAGCTTTGTAAAAGAGTTTCATCTTTTGTAAATTAGTTTTGTCCTTCAGGACCACCGTAACATGCAGCCCAAGTTGATCTGAAATGGGCCAGACCAGCAAAATCAAAACATAATAACCTATAAATAACAACAACTCTAAATGTTGCTCTTTGTATTAGTGCAAAAAAAAGTACAACTACATTCTGAAAATGTTCACATTTAATGAACTATCTTCCTACAAAAACAGATGTTGTATTTTTCTCCATGATGAGTCTCATAGTGGGGTTGAATATTTTACTCTTTAAGCCCTGAAACCTGCTGCAAACACACCAAACACACAGGTTACCCATTCACCTGACACACAGAGTGTAATGTTTACTGCAAAAGAACATAGATTATAATAATGAAGAAGGGAAAGTTGACTATTTTGGACCCCTCAGCTCCAGCATGAACAGTCTGCTTGCTGGACAGTGTTGTATGCAGGGGTGTAGTGCTAGTTTTGCTAGTGTTAGTAGTTAGTGGATCATCTTATAGTGCTCTAAAAAGTCTTTATGAGTCTCAACCAGATTATGCAAACAGCAAGTCATCTATTTCCTCACTTTGAGAAAAAAGTCCAGGAAAAAAAGTGCTGTTCTGGTTCACTCCGTCAGCACTGATTCTATCTGACCCCCAGAGGACAAATTTTAAATTGTAGTTACTTTAATTGAAAAATTGCAGTTAATGTCTTTGTAATTATTTCACTTTGCAAAGTCGTTCAAGGGTCCGGATTGGAACCTCTGGCGGGCCGGTTTTGGCACGTGTGCCGCATGTTTGACACCCCCTAATATAGATGATAATATAAGGTTATTATATCTCCACGCCTGGTGTGCGCTCAACTTGGCATCAAACATGAGTGTTTGGATTAAAAGTCAAAGCTTCTTCTCAGACCAGATTTCAAAGTCTAGACTTTAAATCTTTGTATGTAACTCACATAATCTGGGCTTCAATTACAAATACATATATAAAAGGTTTATTCAAACACAAGACTGATTTATCTGGAGTGTTTCATAGGACAACATAAACTCAAAATCTATCACTTTATAGGTTAAAGCAAGTATAGACTGTGTATGTTGAGCTTTGATTGCACAATGCTGCCACCTACTGGCCAAAATCAGTAACATATCTATGCAGCAGGGGCATGGTATGAAGCTGCAGAGGCCCCACTTTCATAAGAAACTCTAAGCACTCATTAGTCATGCAGTGATGGTTACTATAACAGGAAATATAGGGCAGGGTTTACTGTACGTTGAACTTTTGTGTTGATTTGCCGATCCCAAATTCGTCCACGAATGCTTCAGTCATGCAGGAGTACCAAGCTCTGCATCATGAGGAGAATCCAGAGGTGCCATATAAAGAGGAAAACATGTGATGATTTTAAAGGCCCATGACTGAAACTATAAGAACATTTGCAGCTTCAAGGACACAGCTCCCCTCCCTGAAGACAGATCCCACAATTATCTTGAGATTTAGGTGAACTTATTCGTTTCTATTATTAGTTACCACCACATTAGAGTCAATATTTGGGCCTTTGAGTCACGTTGAGTGGGAGAGACTAATCCTAAGCATATGACAGCGCGTCTTGCAAGCATGTGGGATCATGGAGGAAGGAAGGAAAGCCTGTGGTACTCTAAATGAAGAAGTTGAAGCATTTTGAGCAACTCCTGTTTTAAACATGTGATGTCTTCTTTCGATTTGATCTCCTTTATCACACATCAGAGAAGGTACGGCAGGTACTTTCCTGAAAAACCTCTCACTGAAGGTTTCGCTTTGACTATTAGAGTGTGAAATTAAGGAAATGAAAGGTAGAAGACGCTCCCTCTTTAGGCTCTTCATCATGAGTGGCAAACATGTGGCCGGCGGGACAAAACCGGACCGCTAGAGGTTCCAATCCGGCCCAGGGAAACGACTTTGCAAAGTGAAAAAATTACAGAGAAGACATTAACTGCAATTTTTCAATAAAAGTAACCACTATTTCAAATTTGTCCTCTGGGGGTCGCATAGAATCATAGTGCTGACGAAGCAAACCAGAACCTGAACAGGGCTTTATTTCTGGGACTTTATTTTCTCAAAGTGAGAAAATAGATGACTTGCTGTTTGCATAATCCAGCTGAGATTCATGAAGACCTTTTAGAGCACTATAAGATGATCCACTAACTACTAAAACTAGCACTACACTCCAGCATTCAACACTGTCCAGCAAGCAGACTGTTCCTGCTGGAGCTGAGGGGTCCACAATAGTCAACTTTACCTTCTTCATTATCATAATCTATCTGTTCTTTTGCAGTAAACATTACACTGTGTGTCAGGTGAATGGGTAACCTGTGTGTTTGGTGTGTTCACAGAAGGTTTCAGGGCTTAAAGAGTAAAATATTCAACCCCACTATGAGACTCATCATGGAGAAAAACACAACAGCTGTTTTTGTAGAAAGATAGTTCTTTAAATGGGAACTATTTCAGAATGTACTTGTACTTTTTTGCACTAAAACAAGGGGAAATTGTCCTTCTCTATAGGTTATCATGTTATGATTTTGCTGGTCCGGCCCACTTCGGATCAACTTGGGCTGTATGTGTCCTCCTGAACAGAAAATATTGTGCAGGGTTTACTGTACGTTGAACTTTTGTGTTGATTTGCCGATCTCAAATTCGTCCACGAATGCTTCAGTCATCCAGGAGTATCAAGCTCTGCAGCATGAGGAGAATCCAGAGGTGCCATATAAAGAGGAAAACATGTGATGATTTTAAAGGCCCATGACTGAAACTATAAGAACATTTGCAGCTGGGAAGAGTTGGTGCCAGATGTGATATTAGTGATCCCTTGATGTGACCTTGAGTCAAACGTCACGACTTTCACTGTGTGTGAACGAGAGAGCAATATTTTATACATTTAGAAAGTCTTATGTTTACATTACATTATCAACATTTTTATATCTGAATGTTAAATATGCAACACTGTCGCTCCATACAGGAGTAGAGAAGTGAGTCTTATAAGACCTAACTTAACATCAACCTCAGTTACAAAAAGCTTGTACGCTATTTAAAGTGTTAATAAAAACAGATTTTGATGGTTTTTAAATCATTTAAACACATTATTTAATTGAAAATATTGCAAAGACAAAATATTAAATGTTGAAACTGAAAAATTTTAAAGGTGACATATCACGCTTTTTTCATCAATATATATTGGTCTAAGAGGTCCCCAAAACATGTCTTTAAAGTTTATGCTCAAAAAAACACTTTGAAATCAGATTTTGGTCTGCCTGAAAAACCCTCTTCTTCAGTCCTCCTCAGAACACTCTGTTTTCTCTCTGACCACGCCCCCTCAGGAAGTGGATGTGGCCTCGGCTGTCCAGCACGTTGATCTAATGTTTACATGTTGGCTGAATATACACGGCTGCTCAGAGATCACGTTACTTCAACCCTCTGAATCTGATCCAGAATCTGATCCTGACGGAGAGGCGCCTGTAGCAGGACCTTTCTGAAGGATTGGTCACAGATTTAGTGTTTCTTGTTGTTTTATTTATCAGTATGTCGACGTGTGTCTTGGTACACAGCTACGAACATGTAGCTATGTGGCTATGCTAACTAGCGCTAGCACTTATCCATGAAAAATAAAAATCATCCACTAGATCTTCAAATCTGCAGACGTGGGGAGTAAAACCGACCTCTACCAGAAAGGCAGCGGGACCTTTTCTGAAGGATTGGTCACAGATTCTGTGTTTCTTGTTGTTTAATTTGTCAGTATGTCGACGTGTGTCTTGGTACACAGCTACAGCTACGACATGTAGCTATGTGGCTATGCTAACTAGCGCTAGCACTTATCCATGATAAATAAAAATCATCCACTAGATCTTCAAATCTGCAGACGTGGGGAGTAAAACCAACCTTTGTGTTTATTAAGACAGCCTACAACTAGCATGCCTCCCTCCTAAGCTCCTTGTTAGCACACATTTGTGCAGGTAATGAAAAACGGAGGGGGGATTCAGTATTATTTTATACAGTCTATGGGCTGAACAAGCTCTGAGCTCTGACTCCGTGACAGACCGGATATTGTTGTTACGTAACAAAAACAAAAACACGGAAGTCTGAAACGGCTCGTTTCACACACATTTACAGAAAGGTGGAGAAATCAAAACAGGGGCAGAATGGATTTTTTTCATTCTCGGGGGGTTTGTAGACATGCCAGGGAAACATATTTCAGGTAGAGAACCATTAAAAAGTCAATTTTGCATGATATGTCACCTTTAATGTATTATGAAAAATATATACACATTTTAAATTTAATGGAGGTCAGTTTCGGGAGTTTTGAAAGTGAAATGTTCTCATATTCCAGACTGATTCAGCGCCTCCTTTTTCATGTTTCATTTCATGATGCACCAAATATTATTGATTTACTTTAATCAAATCAATATCTAGAATTTAAGATTCACATGATTATAAAAACACCTGCTGAAAGAATTATCTGGTTGGGCATTTATCCCTGTGGTTATATTTTTAACATCGCCGGGATGACATTTAGGAGAAGGGTAAAAAAAAACTCCCATGATGCCAACATGGCAAACTTATTCCAAAGTTCAAATCCAGTGAAAGTGAAGCAATAAAACAGACAGATTTCAGTTTAAATCCACTTTAAGGAGAGAAATCATAATTAAAAACAGCTATGAACAGCAACTGCAGTAATTACAGGCACAATAATGCTATCTTCATGTCCAAACCGAGTCGTATAATTGCATATGGAACCTCGAGGAGTAGAGGAAGGATGACTTTTATCAGTGTTAATGTGTGGGACTTATGTGTGGGAATAATCAGCTGATTCATGTTTAATGTTTGAGACATTGATCCACTCTCGTCAGGAGCACATGACTTTAACAAACTCAATAAAACATCTGGATATGGGACACACAGCAGAGTTTGTGATCCTTCTTTAGTAAAATAACACATTTCACATGTCTTCA
Source organism: Notolabrus celidotus (assembly GCF_009762535.1). Lineage (NCBI taxonomy): Eukaryota > Metazoa > Chordata > Actinopteri > Labriformes > Labridae > Notolabrus > Notolabrus celidotus. The sequence goes on along the minus strand of NC_048282.1, from coordinate 33,620,190 downwards.
TAACAAAGTTTTAATTCATCATTTAATACATGACTGTAATAATACTAGACATGATACTTCATGGGCTTCTTTTTCTGGGCTTACATCTGTAATCTTTTACTTTATCCAGAGAAAATAATAACCTGTTGATGGTATTTTGTTGTAATCTGATGCTCTAATCCCTCGTTCCTCTCTGTGTGTTCTTTGTTTTTATCTGAAGGTTCAATGCTACACAGTGAGGCTGCATTCTGGGGAGAAAAAAAGTCTATTTTATTGTCTGTATCTTGTTTAAAGAGATCTGTCTCTCCACTTGTTTATCTGCATTCCTAACCTCTGATTTCTCTCTGATAGCTTTCTTTGTCTCAGATTTCTCTCATTTAACTCTCCTAAAGCCTCCCTCTTCTCCTTTTCCACCCCACACTCTCTTTAATGTCCTCTCATGTCCTCTTATGTCCTTCAGTCTCAGTTGTCTCTGTGGTCAGGCATAGGGAAGAGCATGTCACTCTCTAAGGAGAGGTTGCTGCCCAGGCCGGCCATGCGGCTACGCAGCAGGAAGTGAGTCCTCCTCTGCAGCAGCCGCTGCTGCTCCTGCTTCAGCTCCATGTAGGAGCGCGAGAAGGTGTGGAAGATGGAGGTGACGGGGAAGGCCATGAGGAGGATCCCGCTCAGGATGCTGCTCAGAGCCACCACCTGTCCTGGGATGCTCCTGGGCACCATGTCTCCATAACCCACTGTGGTCATAGTGATGACAGCCCACCAGTATGTGGCTGGGATGCTGGTGAACTCCTGCGTGGAGGCTACTTCATTCTCTATAAGGTACAGCAGAGGGGAGTACAGAGCGATGGCCACGCAGAGGAAGAGGAGGAGCAGTCCGAACTCTCGTGTGCAGCGGCGTGCGGTCAGACCCAGAGTCTGCAGGCCCAGAGAGTGACGGGCCAGACGCATCACGTAGAGGATCCGCAGAGCTCTGAGCACGCGCAGCACCAAGCCCACTTTGTCCAGGTAGCTGCTGCCCGAGCCGGCCCGCTTCTCCCCTTTGGAGGTGCTGTCCACCATCAGGGTGATGTAGTACGGCAGGATGGCCACCACGTCGATCATGTTGAGAGGCTGCCTGAGGAAGGTCAGCTTGCTGCGGTCCTGAATGAAGCGCAGGGTGAACTCCAGGGAGAACCAGGCCACGCACACCGTCTCTACGATGAAGATGTTGTAGCACATCTGGGAGCACGTGCCCTGGTGGGGAAAAAAAGAACAGTGAAAATGATGAATGTGCAGGTGTGAGTGAGGGCTGCAGTCACTAGAGGGAACTGTTTGTAAGTGAAATCCAGGAGTTGAACACTCTGAAGCACATTTTCTAAAAACAGCAAAATATGAAAAGAAAATCTGAGCTCCTAAACTAAATGTTCCTTCTCTAGTTATTTGGACACATGATAAAATTAGAGTTTACAGCGTGTTTTTATTTACCACAGAAACACCAACGTGCTCCCTCTTAACTTCTCCATGATGCATATTTAGAAGCGTTTTGTAAAGGCGGATGTTTTTCTTAGACGTGGTAATAACGCCGCTTCGGTGCGTGGCTGAAAAAGGTTCAAAGCCTTTTCAAAGCCCAGAGCCTTTCAATGCAGTCCACATCAGTTTTTAATATTATGAAACTCCCTCCCACAGACGAGGAGTATAGCCATCAAAGCACCTGAAAACTCAGCAGCTCTCACTCAGAGACCGGAGCTCTGTTGAACACAACACTTTGTTTTACAGGATGCTGTGTGAGCTGGTGGAGCTGTTAGGATGTGATCACCGGCACCTTTAATTAAACATACTGAGAATACCGATGTGTGAATACAGAGGAAGAGAAGGCACGCCAGGTCAAATGTGATACTGTGACTTTATCAGATCCAGGGAAGTCATTGTGTTTCTTTTATTTCTCTTTTAATTTCCTCACACACTGATTGAGATTGATGAAGTGGTCCACATGAAAGGAGAGGAGATGATTTTTAACTTATTAGACATTTAATAACTTAATATCCAGGAGCTCCAGACGGCCACATGACAGCAGACAAAGACTTAAAAAAGCATGAAATTAAAGAATCAAAAAGGGACTGCGTTGGACTTTTGCCAATATTTTATATGATGATATTTTCAGAAAGTTGTGCCTCTTCCAGCATTTTGAAGACCATTTTTGAACCTTTCAGTTTTTGGTCTCTTTTTTGGCATGCAGGTAATTGCACAGGCTCGGTTCCAGCCAGTCAAAAACATAAAAGTGTGAAGGTAGAAACTACAGGTGGGCAACCTAGACAGTAGGCAGCCTGGAGGTTGCAGAATTGATTAGTGTTTCTAACCCCTCAGACCTTCATTTAAACATATGAGGCCTGAGTAATTCGAGGGGAACTGGGGGAAGTTTTGAGCATCTAACTCTTAATTCCCTGCATCCTGGTGAACATCAATAAAACAAAATGTAATGCTGTAGAAGGAAAACTGAACTTTTTAATACATTAATAAAAATGAAAGCTACGTCCAGCATGCAGGATTTGATTTGTTATGTTTTCACCAAGCAACAACCTCCGGTCTTAAAATATGAAGCCCATGCCTAAAGGCTGATTTATACTTCTGCGTTGAATCAACGGCGTACCCTACGCCGGGGGGTCCGCGTAGCTCCCCTACCTACGCCGAGGCCTACGCACGTAGCTGACGTGCACCTCCTCCAAAATGTAACTCCCCGTAGGGCCGACGCGGACCACAAGCTCTGTGATTGGTCTGCTCGGCGGCTTTGTCTTTCCCGCATTTACAACACTTCCGGGATCCCGGACATCGGCCGCACATCGGCCGTGTATTTCATCTCCTCCTCTCTATTCTTCATGTAATCATGTCTGTATGATAAACAGCAACATGTATCAGCTGTAGATTAACAGAACACGCTCTGAAACTCTGTGGAAAAGTAAACAGAGATCGTAGCGGGACCGGAAGCAGGCGGCCGGTTATCAGAGAGACCGCACTGCCCTCAGGTGTTTCGGCGGAGAATTGCTGCGCGACACGGACACACCGACGCACAAGTATGTGGGGCTCATGTCCGCGTCAGCCCCTGCTGCGTAGGGGAGACGCAGAAGTATAAATCAGCCTTAAGTGTTATAAACTGCAGTTCATCAAGCGTCCACTTGAGGCTGGCTGCAGAAACACCAGATACCACATACACACCCATTCAAAGGAGACGCTCTTTATAGCAGAAATAAATACACTTAAAACTTGGGCACTCTGTCAAGTTTTACTCCTTGGAAAGGCACTAGGGATGTCAACAATTAATCAAGTATTAATACATTTATTTTTTAAGAAATTACTCAAACACATTTTTTTGTTTTGATTTTCTATCACATGGATCAAACATCATGTGGTCTCATATTTGGTTCAGCTATCAGGGAGGTGTTTGAAGTTTAAAGCATGTTTGGATGTGAATCAGCTGACTGAAGGTGTTGCTCACAGCGGAGACGCTCAGCTGGGGGCTGCGGCTGAGTGACAGGTCTCCACGAGCGCTTCTTTTCTCCACCACCAGACTGATTATGACCCGGTTGTACTCCCGGTTGACACCTGGCCGCGTTCACATGCTTATTTTTCTCAATAAAAACGAGTAGACAGAAAACTGGACACTGTGAGTCTGAAATATGTTTCTGTTCAGTTCTCTTGTTGAAGTCTGAGCCTTCACTTTTATGACTCTGTGTCCAGGGAGATTCTGAGCCTGCTCCACACGTTGATATTCAGTGTGTTTAAAGCTAGGGTTGGTAGTCTCGGAAAACCAGCATGAATTTGAATGTAGCTTTTCCTCATGACTCCGTCTAACCCCTCCCCTCCTCCCTCGGAGCTCCTCCAAAACGACGCCTCCCCGCTCACATGCACGAGCGCCGCTGATTCTCGACCATATGATGGTGACTGATTCAAGACCGGTCCTCACCAAAACATTATCATAGTGAAAGTTAAAAACACAAACAAACATGGCTGCTGTTAGTACTCACAACTGTCATGCTAGCATTATCCAGTTGTACCGGTGACACGATATCAGGAGAAAAGTTATAACACATATATAACACTGTAACAGCTCTACTGTTTGTTAAACGTGTTCAGTGTAGATGTTCTTAATTCCTACAGTGTTGACAGTCAGTGAAGGCATCAGGAGAGGTGTAGAGAGTGTGAGTGGGAGAGAGGAGAGACAAGAGGAGAAGTTCTTCATTCATTCAAACATTGATTGTTGTTTTGTTGGTTGGCGTGATCACGGCCGACAGTGACCGCTTATTAAAGATCAACGTGTTCATGAATCGGCTCGTCATCCCTACAGCGTCCGGACGGACGCTACAATACACATACATTTTCTGTAGGACTTACTGAACGTCATTAATTATTCTGCTTGTTGGTGAGAGCTTTTTAGACTCTGATCCGGACTACAGTCCTGAGCAAAGCACCTCATCAGGTCAGAGGGGACAGGCCCGAGGACGAGCGAGAGGGGCAGTAAATAGAGTCAGGGGAAGCAGAGGCAGGAGACGGGGACTCGGAGGAGTGAACGCTGGGGAAATGTACGCGCAGGAGGAGGGCAGAACGGCAGGACGGGATTTGATTGGTTTAAAATTTGGGGAGCCAAAAAACGGTGATTGGTTGGTGTTTTCCCAGGTTTACTCCAGCTGTAGATAGCAGTTTTTTTTCACTCTTTTTTAAGAACACATTATGTATTGATTGCCATCAGGACATAAAGATCATTTTAACCAGTATGACAAAAAGTGTATCTAAATCTGAACACCAACCCCAGCTTTAACATTTTGAACGCCTCAATACGATCCGTAGGTATTTAATACTGTCAGTTATATACATTGTGTTTTAATTCAGGGGGAAAAAAAACATTTGGCATTGTTTTTGACGGAAAACGTTTACATTTCTTTTTATGACTAATCGATTATTGATCGTTAACATTTCCAAAGATCGATCACGGAAAATACTTGAAATTTACATCCCTAAAAAGCACTTAAGACGGCACATACTTACACGCTATCATCCACTTGAAGGGCTGAGGTCATGTGATTTCTACTGAAAGAGCAGCAGTGAGGGCATTTTTTAATATTTCTGCTGAGGCTTCCATGAGGGCCCCCCTCGTCCCCCTATGAGTGCACCACTGCTGACACTGAAATACACACACCTTTTATTCTCTTTAGTCTCTCCTGTACTAGAATCTACCTGTGACAGACTATTTGTTGTAGACACAGACATAAAACAAGACATCTGATTTCACTGTATATGATTAACGTAGTCTTTTTCACACTTTAAGTTATAGTCCCTGCTGTATCTTTAGTTTAGCTTGATTGAGGTAGAAGCTGCTGTTGTTCTCCCTTTTCAGAAACTCTCAGTGCTTCAGGGTGACGTTCTTGAGGTGCACAGTCGTTTCGGTGGTGTTAAAGGAGTGTTGTTTTGCTCCTTCTTTCATCACCTGCGCTTCACAAGCATCGCAAACAGCTGGAGTGTCTGTTTCCCACACTTCAGAAAACATCCATACAGCAGACATGTTGAAACTTGTTGGCATGCGTAAGCTGATGCACATACCAAACGCATCACATATGTTTGCTCAACATACCAGCAGAAATCCTGCTGATGCTGATATTGTGCATCCCTGATCTGAAATGTGTAGAAAAGCAAAACTGTTGAAGTTTGGTTTTAACCTCCTCTGACTTATTTGTCCTCCATTTTCTGGATAAATAAAAGCAAAAAACTGGAAACCACTGAAACCTTTTTTCTAAACAGAAAAGCAAAGTGGTTGAATCCACTCTCTATCTCGCTCAAAATATTCATCAAAGGCACCAAAGAGAAATTAATGAATTTATAAAACCCTGTTTGCACTTCACTCTGCAGGAAAATGTGTGGCTGAAATACTAAATTTCCCTTTCATTTGACTCAAACAGAGCAGAGTGCAAATTATGTCCGTGATTGAAGTCAGACGTAATAATGAAAGCATTCATGAAAGCAGACTGAGGCGTCTTCAGTCTGGTTTTTTTCTATCCGGTAAAACAAATGCCTCTTCCTCTCGGCAGTCTCCTCGTTCTCACTGAGAGGAGGTTTTTAAAGGACATGACAGATCAGACATGCCTTTATTAGAATATTTAATAACTGCTTTTTAAATTTACACGTCAGTTTAGTTTTTGAAAACACCAATCTCGACACAGTGAGGGGTTCACGTGTTCAATGACAACACTTTAATGTTTCCAGAAACAAAGCATCTCTGATGTAGTCACAGTGGTGGAAGACTAGTATTTAAAGGTTGTGTGTTTGACATTTTAATTCAAGCGATCTTATTTTTTTCAAGGCCAGAAGTCAATTTAAAAAATGAGCTATTCAGATAAAAACAGTTTTTTATTGTATTATTATTTTTTTTTTCCAGAGTGAGTGGGGTATTTTTATTACAAGTTTCTATATTTATTTTTTTGTATGATTATTAGGGCCCGAGCACCGCTGGTGGCGAACGCCCTATTGTAACCCTAAGGATTGTTCTTTCTTCCGCCACTTAAAACGTTATTATAGGTCTCGCAAAAAAAATTTCAGTAGCGCCCCCTAGAGGTAAAAATAACACCCTACGCATAGAGTTTTTTTGAGCTACATGCATGAAAAGTCTTACACATATTCATGGCATCAGGACGCACAAAAAATGATCTTGTACCCATATTTGAAACTCAACAGGAAGAGCGCCACCTAGCTTTGAACATGAAAAATGGGGCCAAAATGGGTCCGTGCAAGGGTGCATACTTTTGCTCATTTCTCCTAGAGCTTTTCTCCGATTCAGTCCAAACTAGGCACATTCTATAGTAAACCCATTGACGATTAATACAAAGTAAAGGCATTCCGTTCAGACGAAAGATGTGGGCGTGGCAGACTTTGGGGCGGGGCATAAAAAAAAACATTGGAAAATGGATTTTTGTGACTTTAAAATGCACGTAATGTCACCTCATCCAACACACACATCAGTGCTGGGGAAAATTGCGACATTTTATGGGTTTCGCGAAAAAAGTCGAAAAAATGTGCTCACTAGCGCCCCCTATAGTTTTCAAAAAACCCTCCCCATAGGGGTTATTTTGAGCTACATGCTTGAAAAATTGACGCATATTCATGGCCTCAGGACGCACATAAAAGCCTCCTGTACCCATATCCCAAACTCAACAGGAAGAGCGCCACCTAGCTTTGAACATGAAAAACGGGGCCAAAAGAAGGGTGCATACTTTCGCTATTAACTTCTAGAGCTTTTCTCTGATTCAGTCCAAACCAAGGGCAACAAAAAAACTTGGAACATTTGCACCACCTAAGTCTGCATATACTCTCAGATCTTGCTTTCGCATCATATGATGGCAAATATCAGGCGACGGTTTACATGTTACGGCGGCTCACGTAGGCGGCGGCCGAGGGTGTGCGAGGGCCCGTTCATCGCCGCTTGCGGCTTTAATTATTCTATTTTTTATTCCAAGCTGTTTAATTTGCTGTAAAAACTGACATGTTAACATGGGTGTTAATGGGGCATCTCCTGCTTTTGGAGCCAGCCTCTAGTGGACACTCAAGGAACTGCATTTACTTCATTTTTCAGCACAGAAGTTTGCCACTTAACCTGTCAATCAGAGCTATTTGTTAATGCTCTAGGGCACACCCTGCTTAATTGTCTTTAATATCATAAATTGGGTCTATATGTACGAAACAAACTTTAGTTTCTATTGAAGAAGACTTAGAAATTAGCAGTTTCTATCGAAACATATTGCAAAAAAGTGAAAAAGATTAAGTAAGAAGTGTAGTCTTGTCTTGTGTGTTTAACACACTTTGAGAGAGATGAATGTGGGTGGGATGGGGTGTTTTGTTTGTTTGTTTGTTTGTTTTGTTGGGAGAAAATAACAAAAAATGACTTTTGTATTGTACAAAATGTTAATGTAATATGTATGTCTGTGTAATGCACATTGTACATGGAAAAGTCAATAAAGATATTGTTAAAAAAGAAGAAGAGTAGTCTTTTTTCAAGGTGCAAAAGTAGAGTAGCCCCCTGCTGGTCATTAGAAAGAATGCAGGTTTCATGCATTGCACTGGATTCAATTTTGAAAGATCTACTTTTTATTCAAAGTCTATGATACCTATTCCTGACAATAAATGAATTTGTGTTTCCAAATGGACTTTTTATTTTTCCTCACTGACATAAACCATAGACTGTATATAAAAAGGACGTCATCTTGCTCGGTTCGAAGTGAGGCCACCACAAAAACTGCTCCCCCTAGTGGCTGGCTGCAGTATAGGTCAAAAACTCCATCTCCCCCATTCATTTGAATGGGGCTGCTGTCAAACTTTAAAAAATAAATACACGTGGTACGAATGTTTCTCATATCCGTATGCTGTGGTGATATGTAGTTATTGTTTGACTGTTTTGTGTTCAAGGCCTCTTTTTTCTGAAAAGTTTTTTTTTTTGTTAGCTGCCATAGAGAGAAACTCTGTAGGACCTCTGGACGGTACGCTGTAGGGCGGAGCTTGTTAACATGGAAACACACAAATTCCCTACTGTGCAGACTCTGGCTGCAGAAAATGTACAAGATGGCAGCGTTCTGGAACGGGGTATGTTGGCTTAAAAACCGTACAATGGGAAGAGGCGAAGTGATGCTGTCCTGTACACTCTATGACATAAAAACATGACAACTTGTTTTCCTACACAGTAACTTTTCCCCTCATCAGTTTAAATGTCAAGAGTCAACTCACCGCCTCCTCCTCCTCCCTCATGGCAGGCATGGTGCTGATGGAGAGGTTGACGGCAGTGACGGTGACAAACAGCACAGACAAACAGGCAAAGATCTTCCCTGGCAGGCCCGAGTGTGGCCTCTCCACCATGTCTCTCAGTTTGTTCATGCAGTGACTCAGCCTGGACTCTTGCTCTGTGTGAGCACTGTCCGAGTCCTCCAGGAGGTCCTCCTCCTCCTCCGCCCTCTCCATCGCCTCGAACTCCTCCACACGCTGCAGCAGACGCCGACGGCAGCACCACTCCAAGTTCTCCTCGGGGATGCCCCAGTACATCAGCTCCTCCCTAAAGGAGAGGGCGCACATCTCCCTGAGGGAGCGCAGCTTCCCCGCACGCAAGAAGGTCAGGATGGTCCTGAAGGCGCAGGGGCTGCGGTCGAAGAAGAACTCGTTGTGTGCGACGTCGTAGTCGTCACAGACACGCATGATCTCATCAAAGCTGCTGCAGAGGTGCAGCTGACCCAGGCGGGACAGTGGGAAGTCCTCCAGGGTGGTCCACGGTAGCTGGTACCGCATGCCACCCACGTTGATGATGGCGTGGAGTTTACGGGCGCTGGACAGGTGAGTGTCATCATGGGTGGTGTTGAACTCAGGGATAAGCTGTGCTCTTTTGTAGAAGGCTCCTTTCTGGGCCTCCTCCTCCTGCAGGGGCGGTACGTTGAGGGAGGTGTCGGAGGCAAGGCTCAGGGCACTGTAGTCGTAGTCGGAGCCATCGCCCGCCAGCAGGGTCATCTTTACTGTCTGCTCACATCCCTGAGGTCAAACTGGCACCCTCACAGGACACCTTCAGGAAGAACACAGAAATCACATTAACACTTTTAAGTTCTTAAATCACATCTGACACATTTCCCGTGCAGCCAGCAGTTTGCATTAAAGGTTTTCTGGTTGAGACCCTCTCTCCTCCACACAGACGTAGTCGCCATTGAAAGAAAATATCACAGGACAGATTGTACGATGCACACACATGTCTTTCTGCAAATATTAACTATAGATATATCGACCCTCATGACTACCAGTGGCTTCAGGGATTGCTTGAGGCTGATGTGTTTCACCACATGGAGTGTCGTCCTTCATACAACCATTGCCTGCTGAGACATTTCTGCATGAACCCTGCACTATAACCAAAACCAGAACACATCAAATCCCAAAGTGCGCTCCCACGCCCACAGGTTCTGCAGATTTATGCAGAATCAGTAAATAAAGATGTGAGCAAACTTCAGCTCAAAGGGACTGTAGGAGTGAAGTCAGAGCATATCTGTCTCTTTAACGTTGTGCCTCGCTGCAGAAAAACATCCACTGTGTTTACACTTTAACCTGCGGATGAGTAATACCACAATGCATCATTACTGCAGCAGGAAGCGCGTATATCATTTGCATTTTAATTCTAAGAGCCACTTGTCATTATACGAAGTCACTGCCCTATGCAAACAGTATCCGCCTGCAGAACACACCACTCACTCGCTGAACAAACACAATGAGACCACAAGACCTGCACTGGGATGTTCAGAATAAAAGACTGAAGACTGGAAGAGTTTCACAGTTGAGACTCTGGGACTGTAAAGCTTCTGTCTGGGGGGCAGAAGCTGAAATTCTTCACCTAAAATTAGAGACTGAAAATGATATCATCAGTCAAAAACAGATTTTTTTGGTGTTTAAGAAGTCTGAAATCTTGACTCAAGTGTTTGCAGCACAGTCTTTGAGCAGATGTGCTTATCTTTGGTCTCTCAGCTGAACAGAGGAGTGATTGTACGATCTGCTGAAACACTGTTTATTTTTAAGATCAGGAGAAATGATAAAAAGTTCTCGTGATTCACTAAATACTCTCTGCAGAAACTAAATTAGTGACAGTAAATATATTGCTTCAGGAGGCCGGACAAGACAGTGAAAGCATGCTATGAAAGCTGCAGAGTTCACAGCATCATGGCAGACAAAGCAACACAGACCTTCTCCATGATGATAGTTTTTGCATTAACATGAATGCTAAGAAAATGCAGAAAGATGAGCTGACATCTATGATACCCTTGTTGCCGGCCTGGGCCTGCTCCTTTAAGTGTGGTGGCTTGTGGGTAATTTAGTAAACATATAGGAAACATAGACTGTATAAATAATGGACGTAGTATCCGTGACGTCACCCATCTGTTCCTGAGCACTGTTCTGAAGCCAGTCGGCGGTGGCAGCCATATTGGAAATGCTGAACTCAGCCTAACTTAGTGTGAGGTAAAGAGGCGAAGTTTGAGACTCCTAGCTAACAGCTATGTGTTCCCACCTGTCAGTCAAGTCAGTCATGTCCTTATTTGGGGAAAAACTTGTAATCTTAATATATTCTGAATTCACCCCCCGTACAGTGTGTGCTGATAGAGCAATTAGCTACGTAGAGCCAAGCCGTTTTTGTACCAGGCTGTAAACATGTTTATTTCTGTTGCAAAGATCACCTTCTTTAAATGGGTGTGTATGTGGTTTCTGGTGTTTCTGCAGCCAGCCTCAAGTGGATGCTCGATGAATTGCAGTTTATAACACTTCCACATGGGCTTCATATTTTGAGACCAGAGGTGGCTGCTTGGTAGGAAAAGAAACAGTAGAAGAGGAAGTTGTACAAGAGGAAGTTGTAGAAGAGGAAGTTGAAGAAGAAGAAGTTGAAGAAGAAGAAGTTGAAGAAGAAGAAGTTGAAGTTGAAGAAGAAGAAGTTGAAGTTGAAGAAGAAGTTGAAGTTGAAGAAGTTGAAGTTGAAGAAGAAGAAGTTGAAGTTGAAGAAGAAGAAGTTGAAGAAGAAGAAGAAGAAGAAGTTGAAGTTGAAGAAGAAGAAGTTGAAGAAGAAGAAGTTGAAGAAGAAGAAGTTGAAGTTGAAGAAGAAGAAGTTGAAGTTGAAGAAGAAGAAGTTGAAGAAGAAGAAGAAGAAGAAGTTGAAGTTGAAGAAGTTGAAGAAGAAGAAGTTGAAGTTGAAGAAGAAGAAGTTGAAGTTGAAGTTGAAGAAGAAGAAGTTGAAGTTGAAGAAGTTGAAGAAGAAGTAGAAGAAGAAGAAGAAGAAGTTGAAGTTGAAGTTGAAGAAGAAGAAGAAGAAGAAGGTGTACATGTTCTCATGGTGTGTGTGACGATACAAGTGACCCAGTTCGCAAGGCAACTTGTCTCCCCTGCACATTATTGATAGCGGCCTGGACTGCTAGTTACCAGCACAAAACAAGCCAAAACAGTAGTGTTGTTTACATCGGTATATATGCCATGGAGCTGCAAAGGTAACACCCTCAAATTAGATATGATTCTCCTTCATCCCTGGATGTTTTTATCCATCCTTTCACATGTTGTACTTCTCATTGGTTGCATGATCTACTGGAAATGTCATCACCCCTAATTGAGGGTAATTTTCCTGAATATTTCCTGCTGCTTTCTCACACCCACCATCACCTGGACCTCACACAGAAATCTTACTAGGAGGGCTGGCAGGAAAATCTGTCTGCTAGCGTTCACACATGAAGCCTACCCTTAAAAAAAACGTGGGACATTTTCAGGAGTTTTCAGTTCCATTAGAGGAACGATACTGCTGCTATTTGTGAAACTAACAGGGCTGCAGCTGGATATCTCGCTTAGCTTCTTAAAGGATCATCCATTATCTATACAACGTTTCCCATTCAGGTCTCACAGTGGGGGCTCAAGCCTTTCCCAGGTCTACACCCAGGACAGGTCGCCAGCCTATCACGGGTGACTGTGGGAGGAAGCTGTAGTACCTGGAGGAAATCCATGCATGCACAGGCGAGAACATGCAAACTCCATAACTCCAAAAAGGCTCCTGTCCAGCTGGATATACAAATCAAGAACCTTCTCGCTGTGAGACAACAGCTCCAACAACCACACCACCGTGAGGCTCTTATTAAAACACCTGAAATAAGAGGAAGAAAAGAAGCCAGAGTGGCACCTTGTGGCAGCAAGATGAAGAAAATTGACAAGGAAATAAATTAGGAACTTCTGGGAGGATCAGGCTAACTGTCTCCACCTGCTTTCAGTCTTTATGCTAAGCTTTATAGCTCCATAATTGATATATTTGGAGGCATAAGTGTTGATATTTAGCAATTGGCAGGAAAGCAAAGCTAAGATTAGAATGTTAGACCCAAATTCTGACTCTCCACTTAGCAAAAGCCAAAACCCAACTGTGCAGATGTTCATTTCATGAATCTGACCTCCTCTCCATGTTTGCACTTCTTCATTCTGTGATATTTGCTCTTCTCATCATTCGATTGGATGCTCTGTCTGTTCCTAACACGCGGATGTATTGACCAGGTCTCCTGAAAATGAGACCCAGCTGTGTCCAAACGAGATTACCCTTCTGAATAAAGGTTAAATAAATTAGAATAGGAGACAGATTGCTTTAACAGTTCTGTGTGTCTCCTGCATCAAACTTCCCACAAGAGCACTGACAGAAAATTAAATTAATTAAACAGCATTAACCTTTATGCGCAAACTGCATGTCTGAGCCTTCATCTAAGCAGCATGAATCTGTCATTTATGCATCATTAGACACCATCAGTGATGTAGTTACAGCAGGCATCGAGGGATAAACATTTCACTCCTAACTGCGTGCACAAACATCTGTTACCCACAGCAGCCTGGGAGCCATAAAGAACAGCCTGATGTTATCTATTTGGAAGATAATGCACTGATAGAACTGCTTTAAAACCATCTACACGCAACAAAAATCTGTCTGTGTGAGTCGTTTGAATCTCATTAATGGATGAATTTGCTGGATTTTAAGACAGGCTAATTTCAGTTGGGTGCAGATGTGTGCTCTGGCTTGCAAACACACTGTTAGACAGATTCTACTGAGAGCAAACATGCAATAACACCAATATTTCTCCTTCTACTTCCTGGCATTGAGATCTTTTGAAAGCACAACCAGACAGAACACTGCAGAGCAACAGGAAGAAAGAGAAAGAAGAATATTGTCAACAGGAGAGAGGAGGAAGGAGAAACTGTTTACTGGATGTCACCGGTGCAGCGCCGACCTCGTGGCCTGTGTCCAAACTAATTTAATCAATTACAGTTATTATGGAGGCAGTCAGGAATTAGAATGTCACTGCCTGGATTTGCTGCACCACCACTTCTGGGTCAGGAAGGAGGCCCCGGCTTCTAAAACGGGGATGTGAATGTGTCACTGAACGGTTATTAGGCACCTGCACTGTCAGCCTCTGTGAGCCGCTGATTACAGTCAGCAACAGATTCCACCCATGAAATTAGAGCAACTAGAGCTCTTTTACTACAACTCCAACATTCAGCACGGCTGTGTTAACCTCCACTACTCCTATTTTGCATTATTAGATGATTCATATGTGAAATAGCTCTAAGGGAAGATTAAGGTATTTGATATTGGATGCATTATCTTGTCTTTTATACGGACTGAGTCTGAGATAAAGTTTGAATTAAATGGAAGTAACTTTGCCCCCCTTTTTACATTTCTAAAGTCACATATAATGGTATTCTAAGCTGTTTAAACCAAGGTTTTGAACACAGATCGAGCCTCTGTGGTGGATCTGCAGCCTCTCAGTTTCCAGCCTCATTATCCATGCAATGATCTGAGTGGGCGAGGATGCTATGAGAATGAGGCGCTGGCCTGATTGGTTGCCTAATTGTTGGCTGAGGTGAAACTGGTGCATACCATAGACCAAAGGGTTGCCAAACTTCAGCATGCAACCCCCACTGTCCCTCACAGTGATTTAATGTGGCTTCATTTAGCTGGTCTGGAGAAAATAACTCTACCTATATGAGCATGTGTCTGTGTTTCCTGTGCCGTTATGAATTAACCTGCTGCTGCTGCTGATGCTTTTGATAATGAACTCTTCACTAACTCTAATCTTAGGAGTCATCTAGCAAAAAGAAAGGCAGAAAACTCATTACATTTTCTATTTTCAAGGTTTTATTTCATGTTTAGCTACTATTTTTGTCGATATTTTTTTTACTATAATAGGTAAAATGTACAAATTGAAGATAATTTGTAAAAAAAACAAAACATTCTGGAAGGCATCTCACGAACCCCCAGGGGGTCCTGACCATAGACTGTAAATAAAATGGACAGCGTTGCTCCGCCTCTTCCCGTTGTACTGTTCTGAAGCCAACAAATCCCTCTCCTGGGTGCAGCCATTGTGCAGCCAGAACCTCTAAAGCCACTGTAATAAGCTCCGCCCTACAGCGTGACGTCACAAGACGCTGTGTGTCCTTTGAAGTTTCACTCTATGGCGGCTGTGAATCAAAGGAAACAGGAAGTAAAACCCCGTTTTTTAAACTCTAATAACTAACGAAAAAGAAAGTTTTCAGAAAAAAGAGGCCTTGGACACAAAACAGTCAAATACTAACTACATATAACCACAGCATACGGATGTGAGAAACATTCGTACGACGTGTATTTCTTTTTTAAAGTTTGACTGCTCCCCCATTCAAATGAATGGAGGAGACAGATTTTTTTACCTATACTGCAGCCAGCCACCAGGGGGCAGACACACTGCTGAAAGCCTCACCACCAGGGCCGTGTCCGGCACGCTTGGTCCTGACCAAGCGGCAACCTCCGGTCTAAAAATATGAGTCAATGCGGAAGTGTTAGAAGCTGCAGTTCATCGAGGATCCGCTTGAGGCTGGCTCCGGAAGTACCGGAAGTCACATACACATGAATGGGAAAAAGACGATCTTTGCAGCATTAATAAACATGTTTACAGCCTGGTACAAAAGACGAGTGTAGTCTGAATAGCTAATTTCTCGATGTCCTCTCACTGTGAGGGGGGTGAATTTTTTTCTAATTCGGCAATTTCGAAGTTATTGAGATTACTAGTCTTCCAATGAGAGGCTCAGCTGCCTGCAGGAACACTGCAGCTGTTGGCTAGGAGGCTCAAAGCCCGCCTCTTTACGTCACACTGGCTCGACAGAAGCAATATGGCTGCCGCTCCCATTGGCTTCAAAACAGCGTTCAGAAACAGATGGGTGACGTCAGGGATACTACGTCCATATTTTTTACAGTCTAGGCCTTGGACACAAAACACTCAAATACTAACTACATATCACCACAGCATACAGATGTGAGAAACATTCGTACGACGTGTATTTATTTTTTAAAGTTTGACTGCTCCCCCATTCAAATGAATGGAGGAGACAGATTTTTTGACCTATACTGCAGCCAGCCACCAGGGGGCAGACACTGCTGAAAGCCTCACCACCAGGGCCGTGTCCGGCACGCTTGGTCCTGACCCATACTTTGGGAACCCTTGCCATAGACTATATAATTAATGCCTGACTTGATTGATAGGCGGGAACACTGTAGCTGTTAGCGAAAAGGCTAAAGGCCCGCCTCTTTACCTCACACTAGCTTGGACGACATTAGATAGAGAAATGAGCTACTCAGACTTAAAGCGTTTTTTGTACCAGGCTGTAAACATGTTTATTTCTGCTTTAAAGATCGTCTTTTTTGAATGGGTGTGTATGTGGTTTCTGGCGTTTCTGCAGCCAGCCTCAAGCGGACGCTCGAGGAACTGCAGTTTATAACACTTCAGCATGGGCTTAGTATTTTAAGACTGAAGGTTGCTGCTTGGTGCATAGACGCAGACAAATGCAGAGGCGGAAAAACATCAAGACAAACACGGCGAGCGCTCCAGAAGAACTCACGCTGGAACACTACACATATGATATACTGCTAAATATGTGTCTGCCTGTCACAGCCTGAGGGACGCACCATCCCATAATATTTGATTTTAGGTGAATGTTTGATGAGCATACTGCATCAAGTGGATATGCTGTATGGGTGACACCATCGTTCATTAATGCGTATAAAATATGTAATATATATAATATATAATGAATATATATGTAATGTATGTGTATTAATCTTATGTGCTTTGGCAACAACATGTTTTTTTTTATTCATGCCAATAAAGCAAATTGAATTGAATTGAATATGTATCCAGAATCTGATCCCAACTTGAGTTTTAATCCCATTTCTTGCTTCTCCTTTGTAACTTGACTCTGAAACACTGACATGAAAACACCAAGGAGCAAGCGAAATGGCTCGAGGGGTGGAAGTGTAAGTGGTTTTGCTTCCATGCCTCTGCAATTCGCTCCTGTTGTTACGTCACCACAGGAGCCAGTTCAAATTGCCTCAGAAAACCTATGTATTCCCAGCAGGTGGGCTACAACAATGCAGAGGCTTTATATGCTTTCACATTCTCAGAATAGACTACAGTTTATATGTAATGGGAAGTAGAAATGTGTTTTTCATTAAAGCTGGGGTTGGTAATCAGATTTAGATACACTTTTTGTCATACTGGTTAAAATGATCTTTATGTCCTGATGGCAATCAATACATGATGTGTTCTTAAAAAAGAGTGAAAAAAACTGCTATCTACAGCCGGAGTAAACCTGGGAAAACACCAACCAATCACCGTTTTTTGGCTCCCCAAATTTTAAACCATTCAAATCCCGTCCAGTCGTTCTGCCCTCCTCCTGCGCGTACATTTCCCCAGCGTTCACTCCTCCGAGTCCCCGTCTCCTGCCTCTACTTCCCCTGACTCTATTTATTGCCCCTCTCTCTCGTCCTTAGGCCTGTCCCCTCTGACCTGATGAGGTGCTTTGCTCAGGACTGTAGTCTGGATCAGAGTCTAAAAAGCTCTCACCAACAAGCAGAATAATTAATGACGTTCAGTAAGTCCTACAGAAAATATATATTTATTGTAGCGTCTGTCTGGACGCTGTAGTGATGACGAGCCGATTCGTGAACACGTTGATCTTTACTAACCGGTCACTGACGGCCGTGATCACGCCAACCAACAAAACAACAATCAATGTTTGAATGAATGAAGAACTTCTCCTCTTGTCTCTCCTCTCTCCCGCTCACACACTCTACACCTCTCCTGATGCCTTCACTGACCGTCAACACTGTAGGAATTAAGAGCATCTACACTGAACACGTTTAACAAACAGTAGAGCTGTTACAGTATTATATATGTGTTATAACTTTTCTCCTGATATCGTGTCACTGGTACAACTGGATAATGCTAGCATGACAGTTGTAAGTGCTAACAGCAGCCATGTTTGTTTGTGTTTTTAACTTTCACTATGAGAATGTTTTGGTGAGGACCGGTTTTGAATTAGTCACATCATATGGTCGAGAATCAGCGGCGCTCGTGCATGTGAGCGGGGGGGGGGGGGTGTCGTTTTGGAGGAGCTCTGAGGGAGGAGGGGAGGGGTTAGACGGAGTCATGAGGAAAAGCTACATTCAAATTCATGCTAGTTTACCGAGACTACCAACCCCAGCTTTAAGTGAGTCCTTTGAGTTCAAACTGTATGATGATACAAAGAGCTTTCCAGTTCCAGTCGAAAGGCTGTAGTAACAAAATTCCTGCAGGCTAATATTAAGGGTCAAAGTTTGACACAAAAAGAGGTTATTCTTGCTACTCTAAATTTTGTACAAGAGGAGAGAGTGGATGCTGTTGTGTGAAGGCGAATTTGTATTGACTGATAAAAGCTTGACAAATAGAGAATCATACTTATCATGCATCACAGGAGCTTCTTGTCCTTCAAGGTCACCGACATGAGGGGTGAGCGAGGGAGCGTATCAATCTAGAATCTGACGCCTAAATAGTCCTTTATCAAAATATTGTACCTTTAAATATCCTCCAAGTTCAGGAAGACATCTTTAAGCTTTTTGTCTGATGAACTGTATCATTACATACAAAATAATCCACTACATTTGTGTCCAATGGATCCTCCTATCCCAGCATATTTCCCATACTTCAATACATTTCTTTATATTCAATTCAACAGTTTTACAAAACCAGAGCACAAGAATGAAACCATCATTCCCTCCTTGTTGCTGCTACAGAGCCTTAAGTTCTCACATTCCCCCTCCATGTGGTGGAGGTTATCGATACGCCTACAGAGCATCATCAGTGTGGATATGCACAGGCCTACGCCGCTCTCCTACCAGATTAAATCACACTTAACCCCTCGAGGCTGTTTGATTTCTCACTTTGCCTTTAAAAGCCATTGTGTTCTCTCCTCTCCACAGTCACTGATGCTGTTGTTTGAAACATGTGTTTTTCTTTCCTGCGCTCTGTTGAGCCTCAGATGCTTCCTCTGGGGGGGACCGAGTCTATCTCGGAGAGAGAGAGAGATGAAACGCAGCAAAGACAGAGGAGGCTGTTCTCCCTACCAGATCGGCTGAGGTCTGGCCTCTCTCTGTGCCAGCGTGATCACAGCTCAGCCACAGGGCATGTTCTCCAGATTGCCTGGTGACTCACAGGGTTGTGAGTCTCAGCTGCCTGACTGCATTGTGCATGCGCTTCCCACAGCGCTCCACTCGAGAGTCTGCACAGAGAGCTTCACCGTCAGAAATATGGATTTACAGGATTTTAATGAGCTTCGTAATGATCAGGAACACTGGGAGGTCAGATTCTCTCAGATGTCCTGGAGCCTTTAAGAAGTTTAAGAAAGGTTATCGTTTGTGTTTCTACATTCATATTCAGCTTGGAGGATTTAGTTGTTTTAATGTATCCATCATGCACACTTAATAACTGAGGAGATTAGAATAACTGATTTATTAATGACTGATATTCATGGATGCATTTCTGCATATTGAAATATACAAACAGTCAGAATGGGCACTGAGGCGGTGATGAATAAAGATAAATACATTAATTAATAAATAGCATAATTAGGATGTACTTGTTAGAGCAGTGCAACATTGGATTTGCCATTAAGATTTTAGGTTGTTTTGATTGTTTTTTTAACCCTCCTGTTATGTTGCGGGTCAAATTGACCCTTTTAAAGTCTATTTTAGGCAGTATATCTCTTCCAAACCAGCTAAATGCAGCATGAAAATCTGGGCAGCATGTGACAGAAGAGGAATCGTGTTGATTTATCAACATCACTTCATAAAAATAAAAAAATTAAAAAAATTAAAATCAAATAAAATTATTGTATTTATATTTAAGGCTTTCCAATGTGCATTAAAAAAAGTTTTAACATGGATTTTAATGAAATAAAGAACACCAATGGACTAAATCTTGATTTAAATGGTTAGTAATGGAATTAAAAATTAGATTACAACAAATGTGTATCAGGATTTTTTGGGGGTTCTGACACTTTTGGATAATTGAATATGCCCCAGGTCAAATAGACCCAGGAACATTATTGCTGTTCCAGAGAAACGGTAGGAGGGTTAACAGCTAACATTTATTTAAAGAAGAAAAATTATGAAATTATCGAGGCTTTTTTTTTGTTTTGTTCTGTTTGTTGATCTTGTTTTTGTTTGTTTGTTGTACTATTGTTAATTTAATTGTCCCCTGTGTTTTAGTGCTTTATTGTTTGTTCGTTTGTTTGTTTTGGTGTTCATGTGTATAATGCAAGCAGCAACCTCCGGTCTCAAACTATGAAGCCCATGCGGAAGTGTTAAAAACTGCAGTTCATTGAGCGTCCACTTGAGGCTGGCTGCAGAAACACCGGAAACCACATACACACCCATTCAAAATAGACGATCTTTGAAGTATTAATAAACGTTTACAGCCTGGTTCAAAAAACAGCTTCGGTCTACGTAGCTAATCTCTCTATCAGCATTCACTGTACGGAGGGTGAATTTATTTCTAACACAACGGTTCAAAAGATATTAAGATTACAAGTTTTTGCCCAAATAAGGACATGACTGACTGGACTCCTGGTTGGGAACATGTAGCTGTTGGCTAAGAGGCTCAAACTCCGCCTCTTTACGTCACAATCATAGACTGTATAAAATATGGACGTAGTATCCGTGACGTCACCCATCTGTTCCTGAGAGCTGTTTTGAAGCAAATCGACGGCAGCAGCCATATTGGTAATGCGGAACTCAACTAGGCAGAGTGTGACGTAGTGTGAGTCTCTTAGCCAATGGCTGTGTGTTCCTGACCGGGAGTCACGTCAGTCATGTCCTTATTTGGGCAAAACTCATAATCTTAATATCTTCTTAACCGTCACGTTAGAAAAAAATTCACCCCCCGTACAGTGTGTGCCATTAGAGAGATTAGCGTTGTAGGGCCAAGCCGTTTTTTGAACCAGGCTGTAAACATGTTTATTAATGCTGCAAAGATCGTCTTTTTCCCATTCATATCTATGTGGTTTCCGGTGTTTCTGCAGCCAGCCTCAAGCGGATTTTTGATGTATTGCAGTTTATATCACTTCCGCATTGGCTTCATCGTTTGAGACCGGAGTTTGCCGCTTGGTCACAATATGCCTGGTTTAGTTCTGCATTTCCAATATGGCTGCCGCCGTTGATTGGTTTCAAAACAGCGCTAAGGAACAGATGGGTGACGTCATGGATACTACATCCATTTCTTTATACAGTCTATGGTATAATGTTAAATGTGAATACAAAAAAACAAAACAAAAAAAGAATTGGACACATTTTCCCAATCTGTCTAAGAAAAAAAGGATTTGCAATTCAACTAAATACAAACATGATAATTAACAGAGTGATCAGTTTGTAAATCTGAACCTCAGAGACCTTTAACTGAAGCCAAACACGTCTAACAGCTGTTAACCTTTTGGTGGTGGCTGCAGAGAGCAGAGCCTACGCTCACTCTCCTGATTTTTATTCTCATTGGCCCGGCAATAATGTTCCTTTGCAACATAATGTTCTTTATCAAAATGCTTCAAATAAAAATGGACTCCATGCTGCTCTCTTTCTCTCGCTCTAAATGACCATTCAGACCACATGATGTCCCTTTATGCTCCCCAACAACCAATTCTCTTCCTATTCCCCTAACAGCTCGCTCTCCTCTAATGGACTATAAGAGGCTCCAGAAATGGACTCGAAACCACAAGAGCTGCCTGGACTCCACTTTCTCCCTCTGAAATCTGGTTTAATGCAGAAATGATCGGGCATGCCGGGAGCAGCAGCTCGGCCTCAGAGGACCTTCCCGTTTCCTAATGCCAGCGGGGAAAGTTGTAAACAAAAGTGTTTGCTTCTGGATGTAAGTGGGCGGTTTAAATGCATACAGGAGGAAGAAGAAGTTATAGCTGGAGGATGATAACTGTCTCCCTAACTCAGCGTGTGGTGCACCGCGATGTGCTGTTCTGTGTTTCTGAGGTACATGAAGTATTCTGCTGAGATGACACGCTGCAATAATGAGCTTTGTAAGCACTAATGGCTGTTTATTTTATGTTCACTCGACCGTTTGATTTCAACAGCAACCCACGCACAAGTAACGAAGTAATGCATCCATCTAACCGTCTCCTCCACTCATCTCCTCTCATGTTATCTAAAAAAGAGAGCATCCCTCTGAGATGCCAATCAAGTTTGTTTTGAGTGAAATCTCTCTCTAACAATGAGCAAATGAGAAGAATCACACCTCCGTCATTTTCTGTTTGCAGTTTATTTCCCAGCCTGTCTTCTGTCTCACTTGATCTCCCAGACGGGTTCCGAGCCGGTCCACCAAATCCCCACATTTCTGCGTCACTGCTCCACATTATGCCTCTCCACTAACAACCTGCGGCACACAATATTTAGTTATTCCACAAACACCTCAAGTTTGCAGCTTTATGCTAAAAGTCAGTCCCTCCAGGATTTCGCAGGGTTTTCTTTTGTGATGGTTGCGGCCCAAAAAGCCTGATTTTGCGACAGCTTTTTGCAGTGAAAGTTGCAATTTTTTTGGTGCTTCTTTCCCTAACCCTAACCCTCAATAACATCTCAGGGGCAAGTAAATACGCTAAATTACAGTTGTTTTTAGAAAACATTCTTGATGTGGCCACTGTGACTGTATTTTGATTATCTTGATTCACAGAAAAATGCCATGAAAGGACTGAATTGCACATTTACGACGGTCCTTGAATGTACCTGCAGTGACAGAGGCACAGACAGTCAGTTCATGGCACTCTGAAATGCATCTGAATCTTTCAACAATGAGTTGATCAAAACTTACTAAATGTGTCTGATGTTTCACCAAACTGGAATAACTCAAGCTGTAGACGCTGAGCTTTTTATGGTAATGGCGGCAACAACGTCATACCTCAAATAGTAAACAGATGTCCTCCGGTTGTGTCTTTGTCACTAACGCACACCGTGGGGTAAAAATCATTAATGAAGATGAGACAGATGCATGGAGGCGGGGAGAGCTGGTTCATAAAGCACACCTGCTGCAGGTAGGTGACCAATAGGGCTGCCAAGATTAGTCAACTATTTGACTAGTCGTCAACGATTTTGATTGTTGACGACTTATTTAATAATTTACTTTTTGAATCTTTGTTTTTCTCTTGAAACTGCCGCTGTACCTTCCTCTGTCTTGTCTGCCGATCTGTCCTTGATGCACATGCGCAGTAGTGGTAATCGGGGTCAACCGTGATGTCACCAGAAAAGTTATGCCCAAACAGTATCATGGCTAGCCAGCTAAGGAGCTCAAAAGTTTGGGAGCATGTTTCCAAAATAAAAGAGAAGAATGTGCAATGCAAAGAACTTGCCATCCATGGTAGTACGGTGGCGATGCACGAGCATCTGAAAAGGAAGCACGTCGTGGCTGATTCAATTTCTGATGAAGAAGGACAGCCGCCTCGGTAAGCTAATTGGCTAGTTAGCTGCTAACATTAACGTCAACAGTGAGCTATTTTCTTAACAGCGATGTCATGTTTGAATAGGAAATATGATGACGCTAATATTTTATAACGCTACGTTACAGTGCTAAAAAAAAATATGTTCCTCTTCAATGGACAACTTTGTTACCATTGTGCCTTCTGAGCCCCTCAGATAATAACTCTAGTATCTATAAATAACAACGTTGTCATGGTCACTTGTCCTGCCTGCTGTCCCCTCTTTCACCCGTTCTCTGTACGTGTTTTGAAAAGTGCCGATCAAGTGAGGACTTGCGTTTATGTTCCAAGAGAATGTAGCTCTAGCGAAAATTCAGACAGGAAGGCTATAAAGCAATCACAGCAGTTGTTTAACTCTCCTCTCCCTCGTTCAATAGCTCACCCGCTTCCAGCTGCAAGCCTCAGAGCTGTCATTGGTTAATCAGCAGCGGCGTCATCCAATAGCTCAGTGGCACGCCCATATCGTCAACCTATCAACTTTCTGCTGTCTTTTTAAATGTGTCTCTCTCTCCTGCTAGTTCCTTCTTGCATTGATGGTGCGCACCCCTCCACCTCCCCATCTCCACCTGGTCTCTGCAAGTCTTCAACTCCTAGGATTCATCAACCACCACCACCAGTGTGTGGACTCTAGGGGGATTTCTTCAGCTGCCAAATTCACACATCCTACGCTCACAACATTATCCCCATAGAGTCCTTATGCCAAAGATTTCTGTCAAGTTTCATCATTCATTCAGTTGTAATAAATAACCTTTAATATTCACATTGTGTCTCTCCTGATTGAAGTTAAATTGATGATGAAACCGATGACGTACAGGGGCTGAGGTTAAGGTGATTGGTCAAAGTTGCAGTGATTGTGTAAAATTGCAAGGCAGCGCAAAAATCACGCTGATTGGTTGAATTCGCGTTGATAGTTGCGATCGCGAAATCACAACTTCCTGGAAGGACTGAAAAGTCATTGTTATTTTTCATCCAAGATTCAGTTTGCTCTCTCCAGCCTGAGAGGATGGTTGTACGCTCTCACCGTTTTGTGAGTGCTCCACTAACTTGATTATATAAAGATTGCATAACATTAACATCTCTGCATTGTCTGTGTGTGCATCAACTAACACTCACTTTCCCTCATCTGATGCCTGTTTTCCTGCAGGAGCGACACTCATCTGAGCACCTAATCTCTTTCAGCCGTGTAAACAATATCCTTTACAACAACGATTTCCTTTTCAGGGGGCAGCTGATAAAAGCGTCTGTCTGGGAGGACGCTTGCATGTGTGCCGACAGCCTCGGCCTCATACCTGTGAGGACCTGTCCGTCTTTCTGTCACTCCAGATCGAGTGTTTCAAACTCGGTGCAGGTCCCCGAGAGGTAGAGGTGACAGGAGGTACACGCGATGACCCGTCAAAGAGAGACAAGGGAGAGGAACCCGCCAGTCTTCACAGTGTTACACTGAGAGAGAGAAAAAGTGCTCTAGCTGATGAGATGGAATAAATGGAGCAGAAAAACAGGCACACAGGGCTTTCTGTGTCCGGGCCTGATGGATGTGAGGTTACATGAAGACAGAGGAAATAAGATATTTGGCTTGATGGGAAGAACTTAATATGTCAGCGTTTAGAGAAGAAAATTACAGCTTTCCTGTCACTGAATGTGTCAGCTGTGAAATATGAACAAGGTGCAAGTGACGAGTGTTTTAGGGTCGCTTTTAGAGACACTCTGAAACAATTTGTCCCTAACACTGATCCTCAAACCTAGACTGGGGTATTTGGTGAGAATCCCTTAGATTTTAGGGTGCTAAAAATATACATATAGCTAACTCATGCAAGCTATTTGACTAATGCTGCGTGGTCGTGAAAGCCGACAGAATCCCAGCTACTGAGCCGTATGTCTTTACTGGCACACTAACAGCCAAATTCCACCAGATCCAATAGGTTTCTATTCTAGTCAATGTGTTAACTTCCACTGGATCCGCTCCGTTGCGTTCTGGCTGCGTCTCTGATCCGGCAGGTCAAAGTCCTCTGGATCAGATACGCAAGACTTCTATTCTTGCCGGATGCCGGAGCACGACGCATCAATCTCAACAGAGCAGATGGAGCGGGACAGGAAGTCAGGTTTCACCAAAACAAAATGAAAACATCCGGTTAATTTTCAGAATAAAACACTCTGTGTTATCACCAGATCGTATTTCACTTGACTTATCTACAATAACCAGCAGGGGCAGCAGTAGCTCAGTCCATAGGGACTTGGCTTGCTAACTGGAAGGTTGCCAGTTCGAGTCCCAGTATGGACGAAGTTTGGCAAGTGGACTGGTGGCTGGAGAGGTGCTAGTTCACTTGCCTGGGCACTGCTGATGTGCCCTTGTGCAAGGCACCGGACCCCCAACTGCTGGTTGATGGCAGCATCCTCACTCTGACATCTCTCCTAAGTGCATGTCCACTGCATGTTTGTGCATAAAAATTAAATGTATACACCAAATTGTTTGTGCAGCATGACCAAAAAAATCACAAAAGAGGAAAAATCGAATTTCCCCCATGATTAATACAGTACGTTTCTATAAACCATCATGATAAGCGGAGCCAGGTCAGAGGTTTTCAGAGGACCAGAAAGACAACATGGATGAGGAGAGGAGGAGGAGGATCCTTGATTCAGAAATTACCATGGGAAAACGTGGGTCACATGACTCCAGCTGTCTGGCGGTCCTGCTCCGTGCAGCGCTCTGAAAATACAACCAGTGGGTGTTGACGGACGAGAGAGCATGGAGACGGACCGCAGCGGATCAGAGACGGACTGGACATGGATCTAGTGGAAGTCCGATGCACATCAGAAAGACTTTCGGGCACAGCTATAGACTGTATAAAAAATGGTTGACATGACGGTGCCCCAAAAGTGAGGCCTAAGCATTTAAGGCTCCTCTGCACATGCTACAGTACGGGTCATTAACTACACCTCCTCCACAACAGATGGGACACGGGTAAAACCAAAAGATGTAAATACACCTTGAATACATTTTTCTGTGACATGGTTTGTGTCACATCAACACAAGTCTTTAAACTTGCAGCTTTGAGTAACCGGATCAGACTAAACCAAGAACAATTCATGCTGTTGACTTTCCTGATCTGAGGGACATCAGTACTGCTGCACCATTAGCAAATCTCAGCTCAGACTTGTGCTTCAAATAATGTAACTAGCACATAAACGCAGCACCCATCGTGAGGGTTTTTAGCTTCACTTTTGTAGGATGGGAAGAGGTGGAGATGTTGTCATCTCTTTTTATCTAACTGAACACAAGATGACTAACGAAAATAAGCAAGGTGTTAACGTTAGCGGCTGCTCAACTCACAGTCCCTTCGTCTTGCAATCATGAAGCACTTGATAATTATATTTTTGTACTTTTTCATATTAACCCTCCTATTATCCTCAAATATTACTAACACATTTTACCCCTTGGGTCAATCTGACCCCAGGGGTATTTGCCACCAGAAAATGATTTACATAAAAATGTTGACCAAATTTTTGTGTCAGGCACTTTATTTCTTGAATAAATAAATAACCCCTTGATAATGACACCTATCAGTGAGTTGACATGCCCTCTAGTGCCACCATCAGGCCAAACTTTTAAATTAAAATTAATGCATCTTGAAAAGTTTTCATACAAATCTTCTCCAATTTACTGACAACACTCATGCCCACACGAGTATGAACCTTCTTGGTTTTGGTGATGATATGACCTTTTCTGGAGTGCCACCATCAGGTCAAACTTTTAAACTAGAATTAATGCATCTTGAAAAGTTTGCATACAAATCTTCTCCAATTTACTGACAACACTCATGCCCACACGAGTATGAACCTTCTTGGTTTTGGTGATGATATGACCTTTCCTGGAGTGCCACCATCAGGTCAAACTTTAAGGTAAGGTCACACACAGACACACAGACACACAGACAGACAAGTTTTACACAGCTAAAACAGCTTGGGGTCAAATTGACCCCAGAGGAACAGCAATTGTGCAATATGTGTTCAGCACTTTGAAAAAGTATCATTATGATAGTTGTATGCTTCATCAGTTGTCCCAATCAAGTTAGGAAAAGTCATGAAATGTGAAGCAAAATAAAAAAAGTCAACTATTATTTTTTGAATGGGGTCAAATTGACCCCAAGGATAATAGGAGGGTTGAACTGTTTCATTTGTTTGTTTCTATCATTCCTTTTTTATTCTGTCTTCTAAACTTTCAGCTTGTACAAAATCCAGCCCTCAGTGAGTGACGGTAAAACACTGGCTGCTGACATTTAACCAGCTCTGAGTGATGTTTTGCTAACAGTCATGAATAATCAATAATCAGTCATTAGGTAATCATTTCCATGGAACCAGTTCTTCTCTTTCTGAAGTAATCTTTGAGGAGAGCAAAATACAGATAATTTCTGTCTACGCTTCTACCATGGAAAAGACAAATAGTCACACTTCTTGCAGGATTTTAAAATGTTGGCATGGAATTGCTGCGTGACTGGTGATAAATGATAATTGAGGCATCTCTGAGTCTTGCATTGGAAGTGAAACTGGTAGTTTCATTGCACATAGTGAATTGATAAAAGCCAAGATCGGCAGGGACAAAAGAAGGAGCTCCTCTATAATTAAAATACGGATCAAATTCACAGCTTCTGAAAAAGCTGTGATTGCACACAGAAATAGAAGAACTTTATCCCACTTACACTCTCTGAGCACATCCGTCACTCAATCTGTGTTTGATTTGTTCTGAATCGGAGCGGGGTGAGTGAGGATCTCTTTGTGTACTCACTGAAGCTCGGGGAAATAGTGTCACTGGTGGGATTCTGACTGTTCGATCTGCTCTAATGACACTTGAGGAAAACACACACACCTTACACACCTTACACAGAAAGACGCAAGGGAATAGCAGTTTATAATTAGTGTGCAGGGCTCTTTTAGGTGTGTGGGAGGGAATCAGAGATCCACTATTAGCTGTTAAAATGGGAAAAAGTCATTAGTTCATCTCATTACAGTCACAATTACCTGGAGGAGGGAGAGAGGATGATCTATTACCCGTCATATATATCACTGATCCCAAAATCCTGCAGAATGCATTTTGCAGATGTGTGGACTCATAAGCACATCGTGGGGCCGTGATCTAACATCGTTTTCACAGCGAGACCATGTGCCGTGCTGGAAATGATCTCTTGTGGATTCACTGAAACGTTAACTTCAGCTGTGATTCACTGCTGGAGGACTTGAAGTGGCTCTCGGCGAATTCAGGAGTTTCTCTCTCTCTCTCTCTCTCACACATCGATTTTCATTTTCAATTTGGAGAAAAAAGTGGCTGCAAATTCAAAACCCTAACTTGAACATTTACTCCGTGTAACAATAAACCCTGCTGCACACAGAAAACAGTGCAGACCTCGTGTGTGTGATAACATATCAGGGATGTTGACGGATAATAACAAGCTGTAATGTAACTGCTGCCTTGTTACCATGGTGTGTATACAGTGTGTCCAGCATGCAAATCACTGGCATCTGTTTAAGACGGACTGAAGAGGATACTCCTTTAAACCACATTTAGGGTGTGGGGGAAACATTATCAGTATTCATTTTAGATATCATATCACACTTTAGCTCTATTTTAGTCCATCAGACGACTGCAGCTCATACAGAATGCTGCTGCTTGAGTCCTAACAAGGACCAACAAAGTAGACCACATCACTCTTAGTTCTTAGATCCCTACACTGGCTTCCTGTCTGTCAGAGAATAGACTTTAAAATCCTGCTGATGGTTTATAAAGCACTGAATGGTTTAAGCCCAAAATACATTGTTGATCTGCTACTACTTTATGAACCATCTCGACCTCTGAGGTCATCAGGTACTGGTCTGCTTTCAGTTCCTAGAGTCAGAACAAAACATGGTGAAGCAGCGTTTAGGCATTATGCACCACATATCTGAACACACTCCTTGAAAGCTGCAGGTCTGCTCCAACTCTCACCTCTTTTAAAACAATTAAGACTTTTTAATTGCCACTGCCTTCCAATTTTAGCTTATTTTAACTTGCTTTAAATGCACTTTTTTAAAGTTATATATATTTTTGCCTTTATTTGATAGGACAGCTGAAGAGAGACAGGAAATGTGGGGAGTAGAGAGCAGTGGAAGACATGCAGGACATGGTCAACTGGCCGGGAATCGAACCGGCGACCCCCTGCGACAAGGACTGTAGCCTCTTTATGTGGGGCACTTTGACCACTAGGCCACCAGCGCCCCTTAAATGCAAATTTTAATTTTATCTTTTAATATATTTCTAATTATCCTTTTCTTTTCTGTTTTATTATGTGTCATTTTAATTGTGCTCTTTTATGCTTTTCTGAATGTTTTTAATGTTTTAATGTAAAGCACATTGAGTTGCCCTTGTGTATGAAATGTGCTATACAAATAAAGCTGCCTTGCCTTGTGTAGTTTATTGTTGCCTTGTTTCACATCTTTTATATACAAGCTGCAACAAATGCTCCTACAGGGATTAATAAAGTGGTTTTAATTTGAATATTTCAATAAATCAGCTCAATCTTTCTGATTTAAGGACGCATACAATAAAAAATTGGTGATTTTTCATGTTTATTCTAGAAAGATGCACAAATGCATTTAAATATTGCACAGATTAGATCTGTAATAACTCAAAATCATCTCTGCATATCATCTCTGGGAAATAAGCTGCGAAAACGTCAGAGGGTTTTTAATTTACAAGTTCTCACTGTGAGAGAAAACGCTGTGCAGTGTGTGACAAACTCAGAAAAGTGTGACAACTACTACTTTAAGATACAATAAAAAATCAAGTTTGATGCATGATGAATATTTAAGGTAGTTCTACTCACTTTGCTCCTGGATCACCTCCTCTGAAGTCAGATTGCTCAGAGCGCACGTGGATGAAATATGAAATGTGTATTTAAGCTGCTGGTGCCGCTTTGGCTCCGTCTCCTCTCAGGCATCAACCAGGCTTGAGCAGTGTGAGGAAGCTGTTCGGTGATCATGAGCAACAGGCTGCATCCCCTCCCTCCCTCCCTCCTTCCTTCTCTTACTCCCTCCTTCCATTCCCTTTGCCCTCTTCTCTCCCTCTTCCCCCTCTCTCTGTCAACTCCTTCCTCCCCCCGTCCTCCGGCACTGACATCAGAAGTGGGTGTGCCATTAAACCGAAAGCTTTTCAGAGAAATCCATGGCAACCATCTATAGAAGCCTTCCCTGCTCCCGCTCCACCTTTAAATAGGAATAATGTGAGTCTCGTTTGATTGTGGATTCACACGGTGAGGTTTGTGTTTGCGTGGTGGGTTACCCATCTGAAGGGGAGGGAGCAAGGGAGGAGGGGAGGAGGAGAGGAGGGGAGGGCCGCTGTAGGCTGGTTAAGACTCACCCTGGCGTCCAATTTTAGATAAGTGGTGGGAAACGTTATCATGAGGTCTGATGATAAGAAGAGAGGCATTCAGAGTGGTTATTTCCAACACAACAAACACTACAGTCAGGTTTAGTAAAGTGTTTCAATATCTTGAATAAGAAGATGATTTTTGCCTCTAATAAATGTCTGAATTTGATCATCTTAATAATAATAATAATAATAATATATTTTATTTATCACGCACTTTACATTTGGAGCAAATCTCAAAGTGCTTAGGGGCATAATTCAAGGGCAGTAAGAATAAAAACAGGGTTAAAAAACAGACAGCAAATGCAGACACTTGTTAAAGACACTGTAGTTGAATAAAAACAAGTAAAAGCAGCAGGGAAGGTCAGATAAAAACTACGGATAAAACCAGGGAAATAAAAAGAAATGCCCTCTGAAACAGAAACGCTTTTAGTTCCTTTTTAAAAACCGGTCAGTGAACACGCTGGTTTCAGTCGTACTCACGTTATTTTTAAAGGTGACGTATCATGCAAAATTGACTTTTTAATGGTTCTTTACCTGAAATATGTGTCCCTGTCTACAAACCCCCCGAGAATGAAAAAAATCCATTCTGCCCCTGTTTTGATTTCTCCACCTTTCTGTAAATGTGTGTGAAACGAGCTGTTTCAGACTTCCGTGTTTTTGTTACGTAACAACAATATCCGGTCTGTCACGGAGTCAGAGCTCGGAGCTTGTTCAGCCCATAGACTGTATAAAATAATACTGAATCCCTCCTCTGTTTTTCATTACCTGCACAAATGTGTGCTAACAAGGAGCTTAGGAGGGAGGCATGCTAGTTGTAGGCTGTCTTAATAAACACAAAGGTCGGTTTTACTCCCCACGTCTGCAGATTTGAAGATCTAGTGGATGATTTTTATTTATCATGGATAAGTGCTAGCGCTAGTTAGCATAGCCACATAGCTACATGTTCATAGCTGTAGCTGTAGCTGTAGCTGTGTACCAAGACACACGTCGACATACTGACAAATAAAACAACAAGAAACACAGAATCTGTGACCAATCCTTCAGAAAAGGTCCTGCTGCCTTTCTGGCAGAGGTCGGTTTTACTCCCCACGTCTGCAGATTTGAAGATCTAGTGGATGATTTTTATTTATCATGGATAAGGGCTAGCGCTAGTTAGCATAGCCACATAGCTACATGTTCGTAGCTGTGTACCAAGACACACGTACGACATACTGATAAATAAAACAACAAGAAACACTAAATCTGTGACCAATCGTTCAGAAAGGTCCTGCTACAGGCGCCTCTCCGTCAGGATCAGATTCAGAGGGTTGAAGTAACGCGATCTCTGAGCAGCCGTGTATATTCAGCCAACATGTAAACATTAGATCAACGTGCTGGAGAGCCGAGGCACATCCACTTCCTGAGGGGGCGTGGTCAGAGGGAAAACAGAGTGTTCTGATGAGGAATGAAGAAGAGGACTTTTCAGGCAGACCAAAATCTGATTTCAAAGTGTTTTTTTGAGCATAAACTTTAAAGACATGTTTTGGGGACCTCTTAGACCAATATATATTGATGAAAAAAGCGTGATATGTCCCCTTTAAAGCTCCAGTGAGGAGTTCTGGCTGTGAATGAAACAGACTGGAATTAACCATAATGCCTCATTATGACATACCTAAGCAAAAGAGACCATCAGCAAGAAGACTGACGATGTCTACACTGTTTATTTCTACCGTAAAAACCTGTTTTTTTATGGTGTATTGACGAATTAAACTCCAACTTCTACCGTAAAAGTAGAAAAACGTATATCGTATTTATTACAGTGAATTTCTGGCAACCACAGCTGCTGGAATTTTACCCTAAAAACAACAGTGTTTTTTTTGTAAAGTGTATGGAATTTTCATGTTAATTATATGGCAAAATACTGTTTATTTCTATAGTAAAAACCTGTATTTTACAGTAAAATATGGACTCAAACTCCAACCTTTACTGTAAAATCAAATGTACTAATTTCCTTTTACCGTAAAAGGAGAAAAAATTGTACTGTATTTATAACAATGAAATTCTGGCAACCACAGCTGCTGGTAATGTATTGAAAAACATTTTAATTTTACAGTGTATATTGTAATTCCTAACACTTGTAACCGCTGTGAGGGGGTCAGTGTCAGACCAGATTACAGTAAAAGACACAAACAAAGGCTGTCTCCATTTACCAGTGTTGGCAATAACTGTCTTTTAAAAGAATCATGAAATAGTGGTATTGTGCTTAAAATATGCATACGGTAACACTGGGTAACTTACTGGTTCATACTAGCGGGCGCTAGTGGTTCTTTGCAATAGCTGCAAAGAGCGCTTTTTAAATTACATGTCACATTCACCCATTCACTCCACGTCCATACACTGATGGCAGAGTCTGCTACGTGAAGCATCATCACTATTATCTAATCCCATTCACACACTGCTGACACAGCCACTGGAGGCAGCTCTGGGGTCAAGTGTCTTGACCAAGGACACTATGAGCAGCAGGGCCTAGGATCCAACCCCCTACCTTCAAATCAAGAGACAATAGACTGGAGCACTTACTTGTATTTATTCTATCATGTACATTATTGTGTACAGTTACAGGTTGCAGACTCTCTGTCCACCTCCCCATGCTCATGCTTTGAGTACTTTGCCAAAGAGGAGTTGACAACAACGAAATTGAAGATTAATTTGACAAATAAAAAAGACAATGCTAACTTCAAAAAATAAATAAATTCCGATATCGTTACTGTGAGTTTCTTTCTCAAATCAATCAATCAATTATTTCTTTGTAAAGCGCTAAATCAAAACAAATCTTATCCTCAGACTCTTTCCAAACAGAGCAGGTCTAGACGGTACTCTATGTTCCATTATTAACAAAGACCCAACATCAAGACAGGATAAGATCCAGTCCCATCTTACAGACAGGACTCAGTCTGACATCATCTTAATCCACCATGAGAGCACTTTGCAGCATTTAGCAAGTTACAGTGGCAAGGACAAACTTCCTTTAACAGGCAGAAACCTCCAGCAGGACCAGACTCATGTTAGACACACATCTGCTGAGACCGTGTTGGAGAGAGGGATAGAGGGAGATGAAGAGAGATGATAGTGGAGAGATGGCTGTTGCTGCTGGAGTCTAGAACATGCACAGCAGCAGGTCGTCTCCTCAGAGGAACCTACGAGACAAGGGAGCTCACAGACTCCAGAAAGGTCTATGGTTAGTAACTTTAACGGGACAGGAAGAGTTAAAGTAAGTGAGGGTGAGATACGATCCCAGGAATAACAAGCATGCTTTAGCAAGTTACAGCAGCAAGGACAGACTTCCTTTAACAGGCAGAAACCTCCAGCAGGACCAGACTCATGTTAGAAACACATCTGTTGAGATTGTATTGGAGAGAGGGATAGAGGGAGATGAAGAGAGATGATAGTGGAGAGACGGCTGTTGCTGCTGGAGTCTGGAACATCCACAGCAGCAGGTCGTCTCCTCAGAGGAACCTAAGAGACAAGGGAGCTCACAGACTCCAGAAAGGTCTATGGTTAGTAACTTTAACGGGACAGGAAGAGTTAAAGTAAGTGAGGGTAAGATACGATCCCAGGAATAACAAGCATGCTTTAGCAAGTTACAGCAGCAAGGACGACTTCCTTTAACAGGCAGAAACCTCCAGCAGGACCAGACTCATGTTAGTCACACATCTGTTGACTCGCACTGTCCTGCTCTACTCTGGGAATCTGTGTTCAGCTCTTGAGTGAGCCAGCACTTGGTACTTTGGTCATTATTGTGGTGATGTTAATTGTTGATGATGATAATGGAAGGTCTTAAATTGGTTGGTTGCTTCATTGTAGATGTTCCTTATTTTGAAAAAAATTCCTTACTTATTTTTGTGCATTGCCTTTACACTGCTTGGCAGTACCTGCACCCAAATTGACTTGAAGCACTTTGTTACTCTTACTGATCTTGTTTCCTCTTGTCTAGATCTTTGCTTGTGTTGTTCTTGTTCTCGTATGTAAGTCCCTTTGGATAAAAGCGTCTGCTAAATGACATTCTAACATTGTAACATCTGCTGAGACCGAGTTGGAGAGAGGGATAGAGGAGAATAAGAGAGACAGCGATGATAGTGATGAGATTGATAGTAGTAGTAGCAGTAGCTGTTGTTGCTGGAGTCTGTAAACGACCGTAGCAGTAGGACAAGCTCAGCAGAGATTATAGGAAGTACCACTTTGTCCACAGGGGGCACCAAAATTGACACAAACTGAAAGTTCTTCACAGGAGCTTTAAAGTCTAACTTTTTCTAACTTTAGACACTAGCTGTGGTCATTACTATTTTTACTTTGAATAAGTTAATAAATGTTGATTGGACTAGATTAAAGCTAGGGTTGGTAGTCAGAGAAAACTAGCATGAATTTGAATTTAGAATTTCCTCAGGACTCCGTCTGGAATTATTATGTTTACATGTGTGCAACCCATAAATAGTAGTTGCTATCTTTGTGCCGGCTAATGTGAATGGAAATGTATAAATAAAAGAATAATGATCACTCCTGATGTTAAAGAAAGAGGCGGTAAAAATGACCAAATTGATCAATACAATCCAAAAGAGAAAAGAAGGTTTAAGTGTATTTGACTTGTATGTCCACCTCAACCTTTCAGTGTTCCTGGCATGTCTGCATTCATTCTGCTTTACACTGTTTTCCCTGTTTGGCCTATTATCCCTGTATTGATCTCTTTGTCTCCGACTGAATGGAAACCACACAAACAAACAAACAAACAAACAAACATGTGAAGTCAATCAGTGTATTATTTTCAGTTCACTTCTGTTGGACCCACGATGCTGAGGTGAGGACAAAAAATCCAATCGTGTATGACTTCCGTGATGTGTTTACCAAGATTAGGTACTGCAGACTGAACAGAGTGTGTGTGTGTGTGTGTGTGTGTATGTGTGTGTGTGTGTGTGTGTGTGTGTTTCATGGGGAGATGTATTGGAGAGAAAAGGAAGCGTGTAATTCCTGTGAGCTATTATGTCTTAAAAGAAGAGCTGTTTTCCAGCTGGCTGACCAAAGGCTATTGTAGATAATGACACACACTAAGAAAGAGGATACAACAAACACAATATTTCCTGCACAGACAGAATCAAAAGGAGGAGACGGAGAGAAAATATCAGCAGCACAGAATCATCTTCATAACCTTGCTGTAAGCTTGAAGACTGAAATGTTTACATTCTTCCATCAAGGGTTATGAGATGTCGTCTTCATCAAAACAAACATTAAACAATTATCCTCTGTCTGCACTGTTGCCTCCACCAGGCTGCACGTCACTACTGTTTTCACTGAGCTTCACCAGGCCACCGAGGCAAACCAGGGAACTTTATGATATTTGATAATGTCCGGATGTCCCATAATATCAACCATAACAAGCACTTTATTATGGATATCCTTCCTGATTGAAAATACAGCACTGCAATGCTAATGCAGAGGAGAGAGAGCAAACACTACCAGGGTTTCATGCAGCATACCACAATATGGTCGTGCTTAAACACTAATAAAACCAGAAGGGATCAAGTTCACCATCTTCATTTAGCATGTTAGGATGCAAAAACTAACACAATGACAATGCTAAGGTGTAATGGATGCATGCAGCCTGTTAGAGTCGCTCCTCTTCGTTCATTCTTCTTTCTGATTTTTCTCCTCCTTCTTCATCAAACTTTGTTGGATTTTTCTCTGGCAGTTTGTTTAAGTTGGCCGTCCATTGGTGAGAGTTGTGGATAGGGTTGCCAACTTTCTCACTACTACATAAGGGACAGGTGCACGGTGCCATGGTGGTGTGAGCCTGATGTGTGAATTCAGCCTATATTCAGATTCTGATTCAACTGGAAATGCAAAGAGGGTGTATACTCCCTTTAATCCTTACTGTATCATTATGTAACCTCATATGAATAAACCTCACCAAATGTACTTTTTCCATGGATCCTTTTTGCCGCTCTTGACTGACTCAAGCAGCCTTTCGTCCTTTTGCACAGCCAGAGTTTTTGCAGGACCTGGCGCATTTCCGCTGTATACAACTGATGCTGGGGGGCCTGTGAGTGGATGGCAGGCGGTGTGATTGGCAAATGATCTGCTGTTTTATCTGATCTAGGATCTGTAGAGTGCAGTCTGCTGTATTTACAAGAGTTAATAGTCGATATACGGGACAATTGACGACCCGTATGAAGCAAACCAATTTAGCCCAATATACGGGATGTCCCAGCTAATACAGGACACTTGGCAACCCTAGTTGTGGACTGTTTTTCACAATGAAATCACCAACTTTAACTTAAACTCGCATTACTGTTGTCTGGCATCCCTGCTTTGTTTTTGTTTTTACCCATGCTCTGCTGGTTGAGCTGAAGCCGGCCGACTCATTGGCTGAACCGCTGGATATTCCTGCAGGACTCTGGAGATTTAGGATGCACAGAGACAGAGGAGGCATAGAGCTATGAGGAGAAGAGCTGGTATAAGAAGACGGAGGTTCATGGAGAGGAGATAGAAGCCGTGTCTCTCCTCTCTCATCATGGGCAACGTGAGATCTCTGGCTAATAAGATGGACGAGATGGAGTTTCAGGAATGCAGCATGTTGTGCTTCACGGAAACATGGCTGCATCAGGATATTCCCGACCACAACGTCTCCATTGACGGCTTCCAGACTGTCCGGGCAGACCGGGATAGCACCGCGAGCACTGTGGAAGATCACACATGTCATACAGGTAGCTGTTTACATCCCCCCTCTGCCAACCCGACTACGGCGTCCAACGTTCTCAACGCTGCCATAGCCAGACTCCAGACAGACCACCAGAGTGCCCTCTTCCTGATCTCCAGGGACTTCAACCATGTATTTATTTTCTACATAGCTTATTATTGTATTTGTATAACTTATTGTGTGTAGAGCAACTGTAATGACTGAATTCCCCCCACTGGGATAAATAAAGTATTTGTGATTCTGATAAAAGATTGGAACCCTGACTGGGTGTGCAGGATGTTGCTGTGAGGCTGAAGGTCTTGTCCACCTGGAAGGGGCTCGCAAAACAAGCTGCATGCATAACCCTCCTTTCAACAAAACAAAACACAACAAAACAAAACACAAACACAGCTTCTTTTCTGACCTTTCCACCCTGTGAGTGTTTGCTTTGTCCCTGGACAGATCTCCAGGAGGAATCAAGCTATCATATTAAATAAATAAATCCTTTTAGTTCTGCTGTACTTGTTGAAATAATTCACAAATGAATCACTCCAAAATAACAACAACAAAAACTCCATGATTTTGGACAGAGAGATTGACAGGCCATCTCTGTGAATCACTGAGCCATGATGCTAATGAGGCTAAAAATGTACGTGCTCTGATGAATTAGGTGGCAGGATTTCGCATTTTCACTTCAAGACCGATGATGGCGTGTTGTTCATGACTAAGTCTCGATTTATGCTAATTGCGGTTTGACACATGGGTGAGCCAGTTCACGGGTGTTAAACGAGCTCCGGTTAGACTTCATGGCTCGAACATGCAGGCTAAATATATTTTCAGATGAAATCAGCAGTAAATCAACCGGTGCTATATTTGCAATTCATTATTTTTACCCAGAGTGCATTGGGATTCAGGCATGCTGTGTTTCCTACAGTTCATGCTGAGCTGCTACTGAGAAAAGACTATCCTCCATAAATAAGAAAACAAGAAGGAAACAGAATTAGAAATAAAGAAAAGTGGATATTTACTGAAGTCTTTTCACCAAGTCAGAGCCAGCAGTGATTGCACCTACAGGTGTTCACCTGATTGTTGATTGCTAATTAGAGATACAATTTAACCCATCTGTTCTGGGGACTGAGGCAGTCTGGAGCTGCTGTTTTCTCACTCTTTAATTCCTCTTTCCAAAGCTTCTCATGGCTTAGAGGCCAAGAAATCAGATTTACCAGAAGGCTGTTTTTATCCTTTAGTGCTTCACAGTCAGATATTGCTTTTAAAGGCACCTTTTTTAAGTGGCTTAAAAAAGTTTACCAATCTGCAAAGGCCCCAAACTTTTTGTGCATTGCATCAGGAGAAATGCATTAACAGCAAAAGCACTGCTAATACAGCAATGATGCAAATCTAGAAGCATGCAAACACAGAAAAACAAATGCAAAAGAAAAATGCCGCATTAAAACCCACACAACTTTATTTTGAGATTGTTTCTGATTGACATTTAAAGCTCTGCTGAAGTTTCCACTTCTGAGAGTGGCTCATCTTAGCTACAAGTCAGTTAGCCACACTGATAGCAGTGCTATTGACCTGAAGCGTCCCTGTCTTGTAAAGCTATGAATTCTATGGTCAGATCTTGTGGTAGCTGTCATTCTCCTTCCATTTTAATTCATTGCACACATCCTGACGGCGATGCATTATCAGAGCTGGACACTCAACTGTACCATTCAGTCGT
Source organism: Notolabrus celidotus (assembly GCF_009762535.1). NCBI lineage: Eukaryota > Metazoa > Chordata > Actinopteri > Labriformes > Labridae > Notolabrus > Notolabrus celidotus. Next base: position 33,581,043 of record NC_048282.1, on the reverse strand, counting down.
CCTCACTTCCTATGTGTTTCCCACTAATCATCATGCCACATCCACAGAGTAGAAGTTGTGGGTAAAATCAGTGGTTGGATTAAAAAGCACTCAGACGTTAACTCTGACTTTGTAGAGGGTGTACACCTTCCTGTAAAATGGACCCTGTGATGAGACGAGGAAAATGAGGCTCTATCTCCCTCATGGCTCTGACTGATGTCATGTTTTATTGATCTGGAAACTGACTCATATCTCCTGTTTGTGGGGCTGAATTTAGAAACACACATCATCATCATCACCCGGAAGTTTCTGAAATCAGAATTAGAGTTAAAAACAAGGTACTTGTGCTGAAAGAAAGGTTGAGTGCTCAGTGACGAAACCCACCCCACTGCGCCCTTTACTGAAAAGTTTAGTACCCTAACCTGTGGCTCCTCATGTCCCCCAAAGCCTGATATAGAAAGGACAGGTGGGGAGCGAGAGCCAGCACATCACCGGGGTTATAAAGTGGGCTCCTCCCATCACTGATGTTTCCATTAGTTAGGCCCACGACACCTCGGATACCCCTTTTTTATTTTTTTATTTATTTATTTATTTTTTAATTTAATTTAATTTTAGCCACACATGTACAAAAAAACAAACAAAAAAAACAACAAAACAACATATACACATACATACATACATACATACATACATACATACATACATACATACATACATACATACATACATACACATGTATGCACACATGCATATACATGATATTAACAAAGAAAATAAGTAAAAAAAATAAAAATAATAATAATAATACTTAAGTGTTGAGTGTCAAATATGTTGAGTGATGTTGACATACATTTAACGTTTTATCTTGGCGATAGCTAGAGCTGTGAGTAATGCACTAGATGTAGGGTTTCTTGTTTGTGTTTTAGATATATCTCCTAAGATGCAGAGCTGGGGGCATAAGGGGATGTGGCTGCCCAGTATATTAGATAGATGATCTGTGACCTGGACCTAAAATTGCTTAACAGGTGTGCAGTGCCAGAGTGCATGCAGGTAAGTGTCAGTGGTATTCTGGGTGCTATGAGTGCATTTATCTAGGCCGATTAAACCCATTTTGTGTGGTTTGTAGCCGGTGTAGTGTATTCTATGGATGACCTTGTACTGAATAAGCTGTAAGCTCGAGTTTTTGTAGTTGACAAAGTTGTTGATACATATTTGGGTCCAGAAATCCAGATTAGTGCAGATGGACAGATCCTGTTCCCATTTGTGGGTTGGAAGAGAAATTGACGTGTCTGAGCTGCTGAGGGAACTGTAAATTCTTGATGGTAATTTTTTATGGGCTTACATTTTTAGGATTTTTTCTATTGCACTGGGTTGAGATGAGTTGTTAAGTGTACTCCTGAGTTTATAACCAATTGTTGATTTTAACTGCATATATTCAAGGAACTGATTGTTAGTGATGCCAAAGTTCAGGATGAGATCTTGAAAACTGGTGAAGTGGGAGTCTTGGATGATATGATGAAGATGTGTGATTCCTTTATCTTTCCAGTTAATGAAATTTAATGTGTTTTTATTGATAGTGAAGTCTGGCTTGTTCCAGATTGGTGAGCGGGTGGACGGTGCAACCGTGGAGCCTGTGATCTGAAGGGCTTTCAACCAAGCTGTCAGAGCCAATACCCCTTTTTGACCGAGGCAGTTTCAGGGCTGGTTTGGAGCTGGCGCTCAATTGAGAACTGTTTTTTCGTGTTTTGACTGTGAGTGAACCGGCTCCAGAGCGGCTCCAACTCTTTGCTGGTCTAGAACCGCGAACTGCTTACGACGGTTGCGAGGGTTGGGGTTCCCTTGATCAAAAACACAAACCAAACATGCTTCCGCCATTGTCCTGCAGCGAAATGTTTTAAAAGACTAATGGATTCCAAGGCAAAGCAGGGGTCGGCCAAGGAGACAAGCTGCCGTTGTCCGTTGAGGGAAAGTTGGGAAAAGCGGCCATGTAAATCTGACATCATGACGTGCCTCTTCCACTGGCTCGAGCTTGTGGAATAACAATCGCTGTGGTGCTGTGTGGGTTCGCGAGTTCAACTAGCTCCAAACCAGCACAAGCTGGAAATACAACCCGGTTTGCGTTGGTCGAAAAGAGGTAGGAGAGGTGAAACAGTTAGATCTGGCGTTCCAGAGCAACCACCCTCCAGCTCCCACTGTCCATCATATCTACTAGTAGAACACCCCAATTTAACAACCCAACCCATACAGTACTGCCATGTTCAACAGACCCAGGATCCGTACATGTAAGCTCCAGGTAGTGACAACACTAATACTACCTACCTCCACCGCCTGGCCCCTAGCAGCCCCCACCACCCAACACACAACACGAAGAGTCTGTAGCTAGATATTAGAAGACAGGGAAGGCAGAGCCTAGATGAGATGCCAGTCTAGGCTCCAACTAATCCCAGGCGGTCTAGGCTTGTGTGCTCTACCACCCCTCTACTGAATATTTCCTTAATTCTGTTTTGGCCTCCAACTGATTTTACCCCTCCTCATCCAGATCCACTGACATGTCTTAACTGCTTCATCTGACATTTCATTTACTGGCTTTAACAGAAAGTTATATGATTAAGTATTGTGGTTCTTATTTGCAAAGCATCCAATCTCACCCCCCTCACTTACTTTAACTCTCCCTGTCCCCTTAAAGTTACTAACCATAGACCTTTCAGGAGTCCCTGAGCTCCCTTGTATCCTATGTTCCTGACGTCCTGCTGCTGTTGACGTTCCAGATTCCAGCGGCAACACCTACTACTATCAATCTCACCACTATCATCTCTCTCTCTCTTCATCTCCCTCTATCCCTCTCTCCAACACGGTCTCAGCAGATGTGTGTCTAACATGAGTCTGGTCCTGCTGGAGGTTTCTGCCTGTTAAAGGAAGTTTGTCCTTGCCACTGTAACTTGCTAAATGCTGCAAAGTGCTCTGCTCATGGTGGATTAAGATGAGATCAGACTGAGTCCTGTCTGTAAAATGGGACTGGATCTGATCCCGTCTTGATGTTGGGTCTTTGTTAATAATGGAACATAGAGTACGGTCTAAAACAACTATGTTTGCAAAAGCGTCTTGAGATAATGTTTGTTGTGATTTGGGGCTATATAAATAAAGATTGATTGATTACTGAAATGTGTCCAAATGTCTCAGTCTGTAGAGTTCATTTAAGACATCCAGCAGCCTCTGTTTCCTCTGTGCTGTTGCAACTATGCACCAAGGACAAGACATACTGTAGAGGGTACATTCTGCAAATAGAAATAGACTATGTTCTTTATTTCCATGCAAGCAGATTAACAAGAGCACATAATTACCCGGTTCAGAGGATATTGTCCTCAGAATAACTGAACTGACTTCCTTTGTTTCTCACAGCTCTTGGTTACCTGATGGCTTTCATTAAAAGAACAGTCATGCAGCACACATTAGACAAAGACGTTAATGAGAATTACTCTCAATAGATCCTCTTTGGAACAGTAGTTTTCACTAAATGGCCGTGTATTCCAGGAATTGATGCTCCGCTTGGGGTTCAACCTGCTCTACGCAGGCTCTGATGAATGAAGAAACTGGACAAGTGTGGGAGGGGAAAAATGAGATTGATCATCTAATTTTCTCGTTAGCTGACCTGTTGTTGCAGGAGAAGTATGTTTCTCTGCCAGCAGCAGCACCAAGGTCGATACAACAGCAAACAGGTAGGGTGCAACCTGCAGCAGTGATTACACAGGAGCAGAATTACAGTGGGCTTTACCTCCATGATGGATGAATCCCAGCACTGAGAAGGGTTTAGATTCTTACTCTGAGAAGAAGTGTTTAAATACAGCATTACAGAGAAAGGTCTTAAAGAAGTTAGAGAACAAAATTAATCCTTTAAAGTTGGTCGTGACGAGGTGATGTTGAAGTTTTCTGTGATTGAACTTTATCACAGCATCGGGCACGATTCAGTAGCTCGATACTGCTAGACTGAGATCCACAAAGTTTAGAAGCATTAGTTTAATCTCTCACAATGTTCTGTATTTAATAATGTTATTAAATATATCAGATTGTCTTAATCTGGAAAGCTTTGGGATAAACGGGGTCAGTGAAAGGTTCCTAGTCCTCTCTGAAGTGAAGAAAAGTTTCAGAATCATGAAAGTATGGATCAGTACTTTGGAAATTCACAACAACCAACTAACAAATCTATTCTTAATGTTCATGAACATCACACACTTATGGAACCCGCCCCCGTGGAGGGCAAAAAGGCTTCCTCCTGCTACAGACTACAGTGACACGACCGGACTCTGCCCCCAGTTTGATTATATCTTAAGGAGACAAGCTGGGGTTCTTGGTTGGGTGGTTTCTTATGAATCGCATCTGAGAAAGAAAATCCAGAGAGGAGGAGATGTGGATTCATTCTATAAGACCCTCTGCTGCCCCTGGTGAGGGAACAAAACAAGGATCAAAGTTCACACAGCTTTAATTTCATTAACGGTAATTTGAAGTAAACACTAAGGCTTGGACCAGCTTTTGTCATGCTGCTATAGGCCTAGACTGCCGGGGGAACTGGCACACTGACACACTGGGATCCTAGCTCACCCTCTTCCCCCCAACCCCCTCATCACTTACTTTAACTCTGCCTGTCCCATTAAAGTTACTAACCATAGACCTTTCTGGAGTCCCTGAGCTCCATTGTCTCGTAGATTCCTCTGAGCTGCCGTAGACGTCCTCCTGCTGCGGACGATCTGGACTCCAGCGGCAACAGCTTCTACTACTCGTCTCATCACTATCACCTCTCTCTCTTACTCCCCTCTATCTGTCTTTCCAGACCCAACTCGGTCGAGGCATGATGGCTGTCTAACATGAGTCTGGTTCTGCCTGAGGTTTCTGCCTGTTAAAAGGAAGTTTTTCCTCACCACTGTAACTAGCTAAATACTGCAATGTGCAATGCTCATGATGGATTAAGGTGGGGTCAGACTGAGTCTTACCCTGTCTTGAAGTTGGGTCTCTGTTCATAATTTGACATAGAGTGGTCTAGACCTCCTATGTTTGTAAAAGCGTCTTGAGATAACGTTTGTTGTGATTTGGCGCTATACAAATAAAGATTGATTGATTGATTGATTGATTGATTGATTGATTGATTGATAAGTCATTTAATTTATGCATTTTTAGTCGATGTTGTTCTGACTAGGGAAGGGCATTTCAAGCCAAAATACTCTTCGATAATCACCGGCATCTGTTTGGCGATTATTCGTAATCTTGACGACCCGGTCGAGGTGCTGCTAGTAGCGGGAACTCGCAGCGTTTGTCTCAACCTTTATGCCGTGTATGTTAACATTTTACAGCCTACCGAGTCTCTGCAATTATCTGAATCTCACGCCAATATATGTATTTCTGTCACTAATGTTTTCAACTCTCTCTAAACTCAACTTTATTTATGTAACACCTTTCATACATAAACATGCAGCCCAAGGTGCTTCACAAAATAACAATGGTAAAATTAAAAAAGGCATGATTATAAATAAAATACTTAAAAATAAAAGCGTTGACAGGATCAGAGGAATACAGGAAATAAAATAGATAAATCAATAATTAAATAAGATAAATAAATGTTAAAGCAATGATAAAAATAATAAAAATAATAAAGCAGTCCAGGGCTTAAAATAAATGACTCCAAATTAAAAGCTATATTAAAAAGGAAAGTCTTAAGTTTACTTTTAAAATCATCCACTTCTCTCGATATTTAATGCAGTTAGCATTCTTCTTCTGTTATTCAATGCGGTTAGTAAACAGCTTTAAGACGCTTTATCGCCACCGTCTGGAGGAAATATCGTTTATCAACCTGGCAACCTAAAATGAGATGGGCGCTGGTGGTCTAGCGGTCTAAGCGCCCCACATACAGAGGCTACAGTCTTCTTTGCAGAGGTCGCCGGTTCGATTCCCGGCCGCGCCCATTTCCTGCATGTCTTCCCTCACTCTCTACTCCCCACATTTCCCGTCTCTCTTCAGCTGTCCTGTCAAATAAAGGCAAAAAGCCCAAAAATATAACTTAAAAAAAAAGAAGATATAATTCACATTAGCGCCTATATTTTTAATAAGAGAATGAATATTCCAGCATTCAAAAATCATGTTCCACCCCTAGTTCTGACGTGGTTTGACCGATGTAAACAACTCCAGCGGTAACTTGTTGACACCGCTAGCAAACCAGCTAACGCTAGCTTAGTAATAAAGTCACTCTTTTCACAACCGGACACTTTTATCCTGACACTGGTGATAAAGTCATCTTGGGTAAGTTAAGGAGAAGGTTAATATGTAGTGTCAAGCTTTGACAGTGAGCGTCTGGGAAGGAGAGACAGTTTCACACATCTGCATGAATGATATCAGTCACCTTTTCTCTGATGAGGAAGAATTTCCTGCCCTGCACCCCTCAAACTGCAGCGTTACTGACCTGACCAGATCGAACATACATGTAGCTGTCTGTACTTTTATAGGCTTTCATACCGGTGGCAGCGGTGTAAAGGAAAGTGTTCTTGCGTAGACAAATGTAAACATCACCAACGTGAAGCTCTGGCAATGTCTTGTCAGGTGATGGACGTTGAACAATCCCGTGCTGCAGCTCTCCTGAGCGTTCATTGGAGGCTGTCATTTTACTATGATCTTTATGACCGCCACGCTTCCACGCTGGTCACGTGACTGAAAATTATGATGAAAGGGAGTCGAACTTGACATGCCATGTCTGCAAAAAGACGAGTGTGAAAGTCTAGAAACAGAAAAAAACTGACGTAGATTTTCAGCATGTGTAGACATCCAAACCAAACTGAGGTCCAGGAGCCAGAGAAGCACAGCTGTGTCTGTTTGTCTGAGATCACTCATAATCCCGACTCGCAAACACAGTCGAGTTGATTTGGCTTTGCAACAGTCAATATTGTAAGTTCTCTGAGAGCGGATGGATGATGAAGATAACCTCAGTATGTGCTGGAATGAAACAGGAGCGGGATGAGTCTACAGTAAAGAGAGAGACGTGTTATCACGGAGCAGAAGAGTCAGAACACAACGTATGACAGCGGGAGGCGTGTGGGAGGTGTCTGTGACCTCGGCCTATTTCTGACAGCTGTCAGGTCACAGCGTTGGTTCAAACAACATGCTACATTCATATGATTACATGTGTGAGGCGCCGAATACATCTCAGGATCTTATCAGCGTCACATTTGTTGGATTTCGGCGACAAAACCTGCAAAATGCAGCGATGTTCTCTGGTTCAAGGTAGAAATAAATTCCTCCTGATGGTGAAAGAAGGGAGTGAAAAGCTCCCTCTCTGATTAGTTGCTTGATGACACATTTTCACCCTTGCTAAATGTTAAGCCGTCCACCTGCATGTTCTAAAATTGACCTTACAGAGGAAAGCCAGGGGCTCAGTTTAAAAGCCTCTGTTGGCAGGTGTGCTGCTCCATCTGTTGTGTGAAGCAGTTTGGATAGTTTCTAAAAACAGGAGCTCATTTTGAATGTTCGCCTCTTGAAGTAATGGCTTATTAAGCAGCATTATAAAGAGTCTGGTGAGCACACAGTGGGCTCAATGGGCTTAAAAGCTACCAGATCACACAGGCTGGAGAGGCTGATAAAGAGGCTGATGGTAGGAACCTGAACAATGCATCCGATTCAAGTGCAGGGTTTTTAAAATTAGCTGGGACTGTAGTGAAGCTGTGTGCTCTTGTAACAAGCACAGATCTGAAATTTGTTTGAAACTACAACACACACCACACACATCCATCCAGAGCTGTCATTAACATGTTTGATTTTAAATACGTCTGGTTAAATCCCAGCCATTGTTCTTTTTTTATGGTATCAAGTTATTAAACACTTTGGGATCAAGTGCTTTAGGCTTCAGCGCTTTTCGCAAGATTAGAAAGGAAACTCAGGAGGAGAGGAAATCTTAATCTAAATGGAAATTGAGAACGTATGTGATCTATGATTTTATAAAAACCCTAAGTTCTGTTCTTGTCTTAATTTCAGATGGTAAAGTGATTCTTCCTCCAAGTTCTTCTAACTTAAGTCACAAGTTTAAATCCGGCGTGGTGTAATCTTTCGTCCCACAAACACACCAGTCAAAAGGGAATTTCTGACCTCTCTTCCTACAGTATCTCCAAAACATGTTCAACCAGAGGAAGAGGGCCTATTCTTGGATGACAGAGTACTGTATCATTACACACAAACACACACCGTGCAGCATTTCAAAGGCTCAAGAGGCACATTTTATTACACACCAAGCATGAAAGAGGATATCTCTGTATCGATTCTGCAGAGAATTTAGAAGAATACCTCATACAGAGAACTCCCACAGTCAGAAGCAGCGCCCCGTGCCTTCAGTTTCACCGGATGACTCAGCGCACCTTCGTCTCCTCTCACCACGCTGCAGTGTTTGTTAGCCAGGTGTAAAGACCTGTGAAGGTTAAAAGAGGAAGATTACCGGCTTCTTCCTTTTCCTGAGAACGTTTGAAGGAGTCCACAAAAAGAAATCGATAACAGGATCACAGTGAACAACTCGGGCGCTGAGAACAGGTAAGACACAAAGAGCGGATAAAGAGAGAGTGTGATGAGGAATATCCTGCACAACACAAAACCAAACAAACTGCACATATCTTGAATGTGCTCGAGTCCCAGAGGTACTTGTCTTTCGATGTGGACGGGGTCAAGAGATCGTTTTTTATAGTAGAATGAGAGGAAGTGATGACGAGCTACAGGTGTCTGTTAGTCTGGTGACAACAGATGGACAAATCCAACGAATTACAGGAAGTGAAAAGCTGCCATTACTGCGATGACTTCTCCTTACAACATCCAAGCATTTGTTGTAACTAAACATCTTAATAATGGTAAGATTGTCTGATTAAAGCACGTTCATCAGGGGCTGTCCAACATTTTTAATCCAACTATTGATGCTGCCGTCACAGTGCCGTCTCCGATCCGTCATGGCACCAGATCTGATAGGTTTCTATTCTAATCAATGTGTTAACTTCCACTGGATCCACTCCATTATGTTCCTGTTCTGTCTCTGATCCGTTAGGTCTGAGCCCTCCGGATCAGATACTCAAGACTTCTATTTTTGCCGGATGCCGGAGCACGACGCATCAATCTCAACAGAGCAGATGGAGCAGGACAGGAAGTCAGACACCAAAACAAAATGAAAACATCCTGTTAATTTTCAGAATAAAAAACACTTCCATATATGGTAAGGTTTGAAAAAACAAAGCCTGTAGAGTGATGCAGTTTGTGTTTGCTCTGCTTTGGTCTCCTCCGATTTGATCAACACCTCTTTCACTCAGCTCCTTGTGTGTTTAAATATCCCTCACTGTTTCTGTGCCGTTTACTTCCTCTCTTTTTCTTTGCATTGGTCATACCTGGTTCGTCATTCACCACAGATTTAAAGTTTTGTTCTCTCCAAATAATTAAACACAAGTGCTAAGAGAAACTAACATTTTTGCCACAGTGTCAACAGGCAGAGGTGAAATATGCTGGTCTCCTTTATGCAGATTGATTTGATGTGATGCAGGTCAGGTTGTAACTGGCAACACTTTGCTGCTGAGAAACCATACTGTTGTTATGAGCAGCATTTATTTTAGTTCATTGATGATCTGTGTATCTACATTGTTACAAATGTTTAAAACAATGCACAACAATGCAAACTTAACCCTCCTGTTATGTTCGTTTCTTAGGGACAGCAATAATGTTCCTGGGTCAATTTGACATGGGGCATATTTAATTATCCAAAAGTGTCAGAAACCCTAAAAAATCCCAATAAACATTTTTTCAAATCTCATTATTAACTCCATTACTAACCATTTAAATCAAGATTTGGTGCAATAGTGTTCTTTAATCCCCACAGATCATGCTTTAATGAGGATATCTCACTCATTTTTAATGAAAATTCACGTTAAAACTTTTTTAAATGTACATTGGAAAGCCCTAAATATAAATACAATAGTTTTACATTACATAGATTTTGTTTTGTTTTATTTTAAATTTTGAATTATTATTTTTTTATGAAGTGGTGTTGATGAATTAAATTACGAACCACCTCTTCTGTCACATGCTGCCCAGTTTTGTGGCTGTTTTTAGCTGGTTTGGAGGGCATATATTGCCTAAAATATGAAATGAACCCCTGTGATTTTATATGTTGATTTCACCTTTTAAAGCTGGGGTTGGTGATCAGATTTAGATACACTTTTTGTTATACTGGTTAAAATGATCTTTATGTCCTGATGGCAATCAATACATGATGTGTTCTTAAAAAAGAGCGAAGAAAAGCTGCTATCTACAGCCGGAGTAAACCTGGGAAAACACCAACCAATCAGCCTTTTTTGGGTGCCAAAATTTTAAATCATTCAAATCCCGTCTTGCCGTTCTGCCCGCCTCCTGCGCGTACATTTCCCGACGTGTACTCCAAGTCCCCGTCTCCTGCCTCTACTTCCCCTGACTCTACTGTCTGCCCCTCTCGCTCGACCTCGGGCCTGTACCCTCTGACCCGATGAGGTGCTTTGCTCAGGACTGTAGTCCGGATCAGAGTCTAAAAAGCTCTCACCACGGGGGCTCTGACAAGCAGAAGAATTAATGACATTTACTAAGTCCTACAGAAAATATATATGTACTGTAGTGTCTGTCTGGACGCTGTAGGGATGACGAGCCGATTCGTGAACACGTTGACTTTTAATAACCGGTCACTGTCGGCCGTGATCACGCCAACCAACAAAACAACAATCAATGTTTGAATGAATGAAGAACTTCTCCTCTCGTCTCTCCTCTCTCCTGCTCACACACTCTACACCTCTCCTGATGCCTTCACTGACTGTCAACACTGTAGGAATTAAGAGCATCTACACTGAACACGTTTAACAAACAGTGGAGCTGTTACAGTGTTATATATGTGTTAGAACTTTTCTCCTGATATCGTGTCACCAGGACAACTGGATAATGCTAGCATGATAGTTGTGAGTGCTAACAGCAGCCATGTTTGTTTGTGTTTTTAACTTTCACTATGATAATGTTTTGGTGAGGACCGGTTTTGAATCGGTCACCATCATATGGTCGCAAGTCAGCGGCGCTCGTGCATGTGAGCGGAGGGGGGGGGCGTCGTTTTGGAGGAGCTCTGAGGGAGGAGGGGAGGGGTTAGACGGAGTCCTGAGGAAAAGCTACATTCAAATTCATGCTAGTTTTCCGATACTGCCAACCCCAGCTTTAAGCCAAGCAAAGACGTTTCATACCAAAACATTTTATTTTACATTTTTTTTAAATATTTTTTAACTTTAAAAAGCATCAATTTGACCCACAACATAACAGGAGGGTTAAATACACCATTTAATTTAAGGTCAACACATATTTTATCAGGTAAACTGACTTTTGGGTAAACACTGGAATTAAGAATTTATTTTCTCCATTAGCTATACGGCCACTCGTAACTCCAGCATCAGCATCAAGTGACATAACATTAGTCAACATGAATGGCTGAAACTGTAAAAGACAAACTTTCCTGGACTCGGTAATTAGTACATTTGCAGTAAATTTGGATGGGTCTTACTTTGAAATGTGTCCCTGTCATCTGAGCATCTCGTATCTCTGCAAAAGAACAAAGCTTCCTCTACAGAAAGTATTCATGTACTCAACATGCAGCACAAACAACAGAGCAAAATCCTGAGTGAGACGATAATTGGTGAAACAGAGTTTAATGAACCGAGACTTTAATTAGAGTCTCATCCAGTTCGTGTTTCATGCTCCCACTATCAGAATCATCGTGCCCAATTTAAATAAACAGCAGAGCAGAACGTTTCCAAACTCTGAGGCTGACAGGACACAGTACTGGGATCAATAAATACACAAAGATGCACTTTGTTGAAGAAAAGGAAGCCGGATCATGACTCACACACGACAAAAGAGAACACACAGTTGGCATGGCAATATTATGTCCTCCTATCTGCTGCTTCAGTATCACACGTCCATGTCAAGAGGTCACAAGGCTGCATACCAAAAATAGCTTGAGGTCTTAGCATAGCGTTTTTTTCATCCTGCAGCAGGATAATGATTTCTGTCTTCATCTGTGTTATTATTGTGTTGTTGCCATGTTGCCTGTCCTCCCTGCTGACTCTCCAGAGACTGTATGTTCAGTTTGACCTGCGTGACTTCCCCTAACAGGCTAATCTTAGTGTTTAAATTGATGTTAAAGTACACAATGCCATTAGCATGCTGATATACAGCTGGGAGTTCAGATCTGCGTCTGTTTGCCAACATTACTGCTGAGGAAAGCTGTAATCTGTCTTTAATCCTACTTTTACCGACACAGCTGTGAAGTCAGTCCACTATAAACGCTAAAGCATCAAAACTCAGACACTCAGATAATAGATCTGCTCAGCATTATGACTTCTGATAGCAGGGAAGCACAGGTGGAACTGCTTTAATTAAATTCAGTGACTCTGGATGAAACCCTGCAAGGCCATATTTCTGACTATCAAACATCAAATAAGCAGCGAGAGCTCAAAGCCAAACAATTTTCACTCTTTGTATACCTCAAAACTGAGTCTCCTTTACTCAGAAATGTAATAATGTTGACTGAAAGCATTAATGTGGCCTTATTATTCAAAAAATATTCTCACCAGTTGCAAAAAATTGGAATCTATTTGAACTCCTGCATGAAAACATTGCAATTTTGTACATCATGCTCCCTTTAAATCAAACTGTAGTGCATCCATACAACATAAGAAAACACATGACTTTACAGTAACCATAGACTGTATAATAAATGGACGTAGTATCCGTGACGTCACCCATCTGTTTCTGAAACGCTGTTTTGAAGCCAATCGTCGGCGGGAGCCATATTGCTGCTGTTGAGCCTTGTGACGTAAAGAGGCGGGCTTTGAGCCTCCTAGCCAACAGCTACAGTGTTCCCACCTGTCAATCAAGTCAGTTGTGCCTCTCATTGGAAGACTTGGAATCTAAATATCTTCGAAATTGCAGCGTTAGAAAAAAATTAACTCCCCCTACAGTGTGTGCCGATCGAGAAATTAGCTATCCACACTACACTCATCTTTTGTACCAGGCTGTAAACATGATAATTAATGCTGCTAAGATCGTCTTTTTTGAATGGGTGTGTATGTGGTTTCCGGTACTTCCGGAGCCAGCCTCAAGTGGACACTCAAGGAACTGCAGTTTTTAGCACTTCTGCATTGGACTCATATTATTAGACCGGAGGTTGCCGCTTGGTTAATACAAGTGTCATCTAGCCTCACCCCTCTTCTCTCCAGAGTCATTGCGTCAGTCGCAAGCGGCAACCTCTGGTCTCAAAATATAAAGACCATGCGGAAGTATTATAAACTGCAGTTCATTGAGCGTCCACTGGAGGCTGGCTGCAGAAACACCGGAAACCACATACACACCAATTAAAAAAAAGACGATCTTTGCAGCATTAATTATCATGTTTACAGCCTGGTTTAAAAAACTGTTAAGTTCTATGTAGCTATCTTCTAATGCAACGGTTCAGAAGATATTAAGATTACGAGTTTTTGCCCAAATAAGGACATGACTGACTTGACTGACAGGTGGGAACACATAGCTGTTGGCTAGGAGGCTGAAACTCCACCTCTTTACCCCACACTCTTTTGGAAGAGTTTAGCATTTCCAATATGGCTACCGCCGACGATTGGCTTCAAAACAGCGCTCAGGAACAGATGGGTGACGTCACAGATACTACATCCATTATTTATACAGTCTATGGTCAGCCGTGATGATTGGCCAGGTGCCATCAAGTGGCGTGTCGGTCCAGTCACAGCACAAATTCATGGCTCTAGCATCACATAATCTGACACAGTGACCATCATAACAAACAAAATGATCATGAAGTCCGACCTCAGCACTAGATCAACTCCTCTCCTCTGTTTTGGGAAACCTTTGCTGTCTTTGTGTGCCAAATTTCTACTTGTCGCCTTAGCATAGATTCACTTTGCCTTCTTGAACACATCCTGTGATTGAGGGCACAACATAATATTAAGATTTCTAAGTGAGGAACTTCTTTTGAAGGTTTTTATTCCATCTGATGTGACGTTGCTTCTCTGTGCTGCTCCTAACTGTGTTCTGCTTTCAGTCTGAGTTACTGTAAAGTCTGCTGCTTTAAATATCCCAAGCCAAGACATGGCAGAAAATAGCTGAACAAATGAATCATCAAACAAAGATTATTATTGTAAGACCTTCTGATTCTGGTACTTAGTTTAGACACAATGTTTATTCGTCTGTGAACGTCTTGTATAAATGTAAATGAGATCGTACTGACAGAGGTGAGCAAACAAATTTAACTTTGTTAGCAAAGACGTTAACTTTGATGACAGTTAATCTGTTAATCCTGTTGAAAATGATCTTAAATTAAACCTGTTCAAACAGAAAGGTCCCCAGAAATCCAAGACCAGTGATAGATTTAAATTCACACACATAATATACTGCACATAAAGATCCATGGATTGCTTCAAATCTGCAAAGACTGCATGCTCTTGCTCAAGTTGCCTGCGATCCGTCTTTGCATGTAAAAGCAGAGTTTGTATCTTTCTTTCTTTCTTTCTCTCTCTCTCAGGTAAACAACCCCCTGAAGAGAATTCTGGCTCTTTTTACTGATGCAGATCATTTGGCTCAGTGGGAATGACTCCTTTGGCTCCCAAACGGCTCTTCATTGCACCATTTTGGCTAACAAGGCACGGCACTTAAGCCAAATCTTTTGTGACCGACACATGTGCAACTACTTCCCCTCAGCGTAGAGGCTGTCTGCTGTTACAGTGATGCGTTCCTGCTGGAAAGTCAGGTTACATGTTAAAAGTGAATTAAAAAGTAATGCTGATAATAAAAGATTTATGAATAATGGACCTGTGCCTAGATCTGAGGGCTAACGTATTATAACCATGGAAATCAGGAGCTTAATTTTCAAGACAATCTGTCCTGTTTATTTCACATTCCCTTCTTCCTAGATTTACACAAACTCAGCTGTGTAAGCCCTCGACCTTCTGACGCCGAGCAGCTGATGATGAGCAGCTGATGACCTTTGGCTTGGCAGGGAGCAAGGAGGACTCATCCCTGTGGAAACGCTGTCATCCGACTGTTTGGGCGAGTTGTGAATGAGGAACAAGAACTGTACATCCTTCTCAAATTGGCTTGATAGGCCACTGGGGTGCAGATTTCAGGGACCAAAATAGAAGAGGAATTGTTTTAATGAAAACACCTGAGAAGTTCCCTTGAAGACGGAGCTGTTCAAAGACATTTCCAGAGAAATGCTGCACAAAGTGCACTCAACAGTCTCCATCAGTCACTACCAGCATACGGCTCTCTGAAGGAGCTGCAGGGTGACACGGATTGAATTTGAACTGTGATCTTATTTTATGTAATCATAAAGTATTACTCTTCATTTGCATGATCCGTAGAGGATTTTCTCCCTTTCCATTTCACTGGAGCAGAGACTCCGGTCTCAGCACTCCTGACCTTTACTCTTGCCATTTAATCACAGAGTTAATTTACACCCAGGACGCACGCCGGGTGTAATTAGAAGCAGCTGGGACAGAAAACAGCGGTGTACTGAATCTTGAGGATCAGAGAGGAAGACCACAGGGTTAAAGGGAATTCATCTATTCAGGCTTTGGAGATTAATGTTCCTGTTTTCAAGACTGGTGCGAGCAGCAGCAGTCAGGTGCGGAGCGAAGCCCTGTGTGATATGAGTGAGGGATAATGTATGGTTAGCAGGTAGTTATTGGAAATAGAACCCCTTCAGGATTCTCTCACCCTGTCAGGATTCTAATTCCCAGAACTACCTGATAATCAGACATTATCCCGCTTATTACGTGACTACTAACTTAAGATGCAAACATGTTAGCAGAAAACCTTTATTTAAAGATTATTTTATTGACCTAAAATCATTTACATATACAGCTTTTAAAAAATTGTCTCTTACAGACTATAAAAAATAATTATTGTTTCGGACTCAGGTCAGCACAGGTTTTTAGCCCAGGTTCTCAGTAACACTATGGCTTGCAGACTCCTTATTATCAAACATGTTACAAATTTGGGATCTGGATGATGGAGTCAGTACTCTCAAAGTTGGATCATAGAGGCCAATAAGAGAGATACGGCGAGTAAAGATGCGATTAGATCACTGGTCACTTGATTCCAGCTAGAGCTGTCGCAATAATCGATATTGACGATAACTGTCTTCAAAAATGTTTTTAAATGTTGATAGCAGACGGTAATACCACGTAACAAATTGCTTCATAGTATGGGGGTGGGGGTTTTGGTTCTTCACACTGGTTGCAGCCTGCCGTAAAACGGAGGACAGATGAAGAAGAAGCAGCAGGAGAAAAAGAAGAAGCCGACTCGGATGTTAGCAGGCTTACACAGTATTGTGAGTGCAGTGTATGGCTTCTACTGCAGCTCAAATCATGTCGGATAAGATGACAGACGAAAGCAAGGTCCCTGAACCCCCTCGCAAGTTTGAACTTTTTTGGATTGCATAAAAAAGACAGAGTGTTTGGAGACAATCCAGTCTGCAGAGAATGCAGCCCTAATTCCAGCTATCGGTTGCACTAGCAAGTTAGCACTGCTCCAATTAAAGCTGCATTGAGGAGCTGATGTTTTGTGTTGAGTTTGGCGCCCCCTGTGGACAAAAGTGTCCTGTAGGCCATACTTTAAGACCAGAAAATCTAGTTCTATTTTCTTTCAGTAGTCAAATATATCACTGAGTTTTTGCTTCTGCAATCATCTGGTCTGACCAAGCGCAACGTCCAGTCTTGAAATATGAAGCCCATGCGGAAGTGTTAAAAACTGCAATTCATAGAGAATCTGCTTACACATACACACCCATTCAAAAAAGACGATCTTAGCAGCATTAATTATCATGTTTACAGCCTGGAAGATATTAAGATTATGAGTTTCTGCTCAAATAAGGACATGACTGACTTGATTGACAGGCGAGAACACATAGCTGTTGGCTAGGAGGCTCAAACCCCGCCTCTTTACATCACACTAAGTTTGGTTGAGTTCAGTATTTCCAATATGGCTCCCGCCAACGATTGGCTTCAAAACAGCGCTTCAGGAACAGATGGGGGACGTCACGGATACTACATCCATTATTTATACAGTCTATGGGTCCGACACCTACCCCCCTAACGGCTGTTACAGGCATTGAAATATAGAATCTAAAACTTTGATTGTGTTGCTGATGATACGGTTTGCTTTAGTTGATCATAAAGAAGCATCACTATCAATTTCAATCTGTTTCACCATCTGTTAAAAAATCCTCACAGGAGCTTTAATATAACTGAACTCGCATCCTTGGGTTCTTGCGTACACGAAGTTTGACTCGCCAATAGTTAAGCGAGAACATTATTTTATTTGCATCCAGTGTGAACACAACATGAAAGATTCAGAGTTCTTGGATGTTATCTGTGTGTTGGTGACGATCTTGTGATTGCGTTGAACGCTTAATGACAGCTGAGGACAAACCAGACTTTATGACGATATGATTCAGTCAGCTGCTGTTTTTTCACGGTCTGAACTGAACTTTCCTCTTCGTAGATAAAGTGACACGCACACACTCGTGACCTCAGCTGAAGATCCTCTTTGAATGTCTTAATATGACTGTCATAGCAGACCTTCAAATAGAACCCAGAACTCAAACTCGAGGAGCAAAATCAGCCGCTCCTATTTAAAGGATCTTATCGCCGAAGATAAGACGTAAATATCCTGGGTTTGAAGTTTATTTCAGTTTCTATGGATACCACATTGTTGCTATGTGACAGAGTTGGTAGATGAGACACAGAGGGGTACATAAAGTCATGTGATACATGTATGTGTGCTGTATTGATAACATAACAGAAGCATGTTGCTCTTTCCCTCCATACGACCGAAGGAGGGAGATTCATTCTGCAGAGATTCTCCTGGTTTCCTTTAAAATGTGACGGAGCTTTAAGTGTTAATCACTGCACTTTAAGTGATGCAATCATATACATATGGGATAGATTTAATGCAAATCAAGATTCTTTTTTGCTGCATATTTAGTTTCTAATTATAATGAGGTCGATAGAGGGGATTTAGCTGAACTCTGAGTACGACCTGTTTGTCAGAGGGCTTAGACTCACTGAATATCTGATCAGTCAGGGCTCATTAAATTCACTGAAGCTTTTCCCTGCTCTCTTTTTATTTTCTACACTATTCAGAGCTTCTTTGTTTTTATGATTTCACAGCATCACATACTGATTCAAGAAAACACTGTACAAATAGCCAAAAACTCTCTTCCTCTTGCGTTCCTTCTGTTCCTCCTCTCTGCATCTGTTCTACTCTAAGTGTCACAAGTCACTGTCTGCTGCCACGGTTAAAGAGATGTCAGCGTATATAACTCAGCAAGTCTTTCTGTTGATCACTACGGCTTTGATTATAGCTGCCGCAAAATAACAGCTCTCCCCTCCCTGCAATCTGTGCCGATCCTCCTCTATCCGCTCCGCTGTGTGCCGTTTAATGGGCTCCTTTGTTCCCTTCTTGTGTTTCTGTAATAACAGTTATTATGAGCATGTATTACTCACATAATGAGGCTTCTTCGGAAAGTTGTCGGGCTGATAATTACAATCAAACGTTTATTTATGAATGTTAAATTAATGCTAGTTTTTACAACATTGGCTCTTAATGAGGAAATATAAGAACTGGTGATAGATGGTATTTATATACTCTCATTATTTTCTTATCTCTATTCAAAAAGTGGAATCAAAGATAGAGGCCTGGATGTTCAGGAAAAAGGGTCCATGTGGAGAGCAAAAGCAGGCAGAGCACACCGACATTATGAAATCCTGATTTCTGTCAGAGGTAATCTCCCAGAGGAAAATGTTACTGCTCAAGGCTTTCTCTTCTAAGTCTCATGAGACAAAACTGAGATTCTCACTTCAGCCTCATTCAAGTTTCAAATTGTTCTCATTCGTTTCTCCTAAAATTCACTAGGAGAAATAGTTGAGACCATGACATGAGTCTTATTTGAGACTTAAATGAGAGATCTCATTAATGGCTCATTTTCTTCTCTTTTTTTAAATATGTTTTTGGTCTTTTTGCCTTTATTTGACAGGACAGCTGAAGAGAGACAGGACATGTGGGGAGTAGTGAGCGGGGGAAGACAAGCAGGAAATGGTTGACCGGCCGGGAATAGAACCTGCTACCCCTGCGACGAGGACTGTAGCCTCTGTATGTGGGGCGCTTAGACTGCTAGGCCACCAGCGCCCAAAAGAATCCACCCCTTTAATTATAATAATCTGGTTAAATCTGGTCAGCCCTTTTGCGGCCCATATTTTAAATAAATAGTCTGTCATACCTGGTATGAAATCTCTATCTTTTGCAATTTCTCTCAAATCCACTAAATCTTTGTGAAGTTGTTTTGTTCCAAACAGACTTGTAAAGGAAGGACCATACTATGAAGTCAAAGAAGAGATCATTTCACATCTAAATATCTGATCTTGAAGTGGTTCAAATGTTTTAATGAGAATTGTAAGTTTGTGGACAGTTACATTGAAATGTTAATTTTGCAGGGCACTATAAATGTTGATGAAAAGATGAGCTCAGGCTCTTTCTTTGCTCCATCTGAGCTCAACTTGAGACCCAAAAACTGAGTCTGACAAAAACAAATGGATGAGGTTAGATTGAGACAATTGAGAGAGCTCCCTGATTTCTCCACCTGAGCTCAAAAGGAGTCACAACACTTGAGAAATACCTGAGAATCATTTCAGATTGTGACCAGATCTCCTTTTGAACTGAAAGGGAGACTAAGCTGAGACGTTTTGCAACTTTTTTTTTCTGGAGGCAAGAATGAGAAACAGGAGACATAAGCTATAGTCTCATTCTGCTTTCAAACAGATCTCATTGTTGTCTAGGAGACAGAAATGAAACACTTTTGAGATCTCCTCTCTAAATGTCTTTTCCTATGGGCTTACTATGATATCTTCAGCATGCAAATGCAGCCAACAATGCATTCCAGATTTATAATTTTACCTTGAGCAACAAATCTGCTTGATATCACGTCACAAAGGCCAAACAGGGTTAAGCTTTCTGACTTCCAGGAACGCATCAGAATCGATCGATCCAGCCTTCATTTAAATAGCAAGCGTTTCATGAGTTTCCTTCTTATCTTTTGAAATCAGAGAAAGCAGGTATGACTTAAGAGGAACAGGTATTTAAAAAAAAAAAACAAATACAAGGACAAATATAAAACAGAGTTGTGTATTGGTTAAAGGGGTAAACTTTTGGAACAGTTGTGATGAGGAATTAAAAATGTGTAAATGGAGCGACGCCTGCGAGCTAGTTCAGGCAGACAACTCGAGCTGCAATGCCATACACGTCACATGTCCCACTCTCTTATCCATCATCCAATCCTGCCCTCTGCCTCTCAAATTGGCGGTCTATTTAAACTTGGAAAAAATCTCCCATCTCTCCCTCTGCCTGTCAACGACTCTGCTGCTGCATGCCATTGCTAATATTTTCTTCTTCCCCGCCGCCTCCCCAGCTTCCACCTGCAGGCTCCGGGGGTGTTTAGTATGTTTTGCTCATCACTCCTCAAAGTCTGCATGTAAACTTATCAGAGGGAGTGATGAGGCCGGAGCCTGGGCGCCAAACATGAATATGAATTAGCTGCTACAATAAACAATTTAAACGTGAGTTGTCTGACTGAACTTCCTTTGTGTATTTTTAAAAAAAAAATCCTTAAAAACAAACAGATAAATAAATATATGGATGTAACATAAACTTTAATTTAAATTAGGTTTCACTAAGATTTCTGAACTGCCGCTTGTTGAGATTGAAATGTTTTTTGTTTTTTTGTTTGTAAGTTTGTTTCTGAATGAAACGTTTGAAGACTGCTTTGTTATAAAAGACAATTACTTGCACAATGTTGCCTATATGGTATAAGTTATGTTAAAGGGTAGGCAGGATAAGCTTTGGCTTCAGCCTACACCTTTTTTGGTCAGCATTGGACTGATTAAAATATATGTTTATATGTATGCATGAATGTACTTGTGTATGTATGCATGTGTATGTGTACGTATGCATGTACAGATCGATATGTGTGTGTATGTATATGCTGGACTCTATATATATTTCTTTTGATGAATCCCTCAGTTATTGTTTTGATTTTTGCTTTTAATTGTAATTTTCACATGGCTCCTATGTTGTGGAGGGACGTGTTGGTTGTTGATGCAGACCAAAATAAACCTAATCTTGAGAACAAAATAAATAATAATAATTTAAATAATTTACTGTTGCTTACTAATTATTTAACACTATTATTATCATTCTATTGGTTTTCATTCTGTTTAAATATATGTTTTGATATTAATGTTATATTATGAATTATTTGTTTGTAAATGCTTTTGCAACATCGTCACTGAACAGTCATGCCAATAAAGCTCAATGAATTTAATTTAATTTTCTGCATTTTTAATTTCTACCAATCAGCATCATGTTGCTATTTCATCAAATGCAGTTAAATTAAATCACATGAAAATTGGTTCACCATGAGGGATGGGTCACGACTTTCAAATACTCAAATATTCATTGATATATTAAAAAAAACAAAGAGTTAATGCAAATATCATCTCATCTTAATTATTAATAATTAGTTTTCCAATGTTATTATCTGTGCCCATTTGTAAAATGATACTTCTACCAGATGGTGGGTGTAGTTCATCTTAAAGCTGTTTGTCAACTGCATTAAAAACAGAAGAAGAATGCTAATTACATTAAATAGCAAAAGAAGAAGAAAACAATAGCTACAGCTGCAGGACATTATGAAAGCATGTTTTTTTCTGCCTTGTGCAAGGACTTCTTATGAGACAAAGGTCAGAAATAATACATATATAAATAGTTAAAGTTCATTATAACTCTCACCTCAGCCAGGGAGCACAGGGAGCTATGTGAGAGGAATTAAACTCAATTAAAGGTTTTAAAAATGTACAGACAGATATGTCTTCAATGTGTATTTGTGTTGGAGTTTATTCCTTACGTATGGCACGACTAGTTGGTGATCAGGAACTTTTTTGTTACAGTCTGTCTGCTCAGTTTTGCACTCGTTTTAGTCAGAGATTGAGGAAGCTTTAAGGGAGAAGATTGAATAAGACGGACGTAACAGCCACAAAAGCAGCTCTGTGTGGCATTACGTTGGTACTGAGATAAATGCTGATGTCTGTGATGAAGTCAGGATATAAAGCAGCTAATTTTAACCTTAAAACAAGGATGAGTTTAACTGGAAATAAAAAGGCTCTTGTGCAGAAATGCAAGCCTTATAAATTAAGACAGAATCTCTGAAGCTCTACCATTGCGAGAACTAAAACAGCATTCATGAGATTGATGTTAATTTGTGCTAAACAACTGATGATTCTTGAGTTGACAAACCTGCTTCAACTCACCACAGAAAAAGGGCTTTAAGTTCCTCGAGAAGTAATACAATGAACTGAAAGATTAATTCTGGTGGAAACGCAGCTCAGTATTGGATTAATTTAGCATGTCAACTTTGTAACATTCGCTGTTTAAACACAAGGAAAGGCTGAGATAGACTAACCACTGTATTAGACAAGTTCAACATTAACCTGCTGGAGCTACATTAAGACTGAAGTGTGGTTACTGATAATACTAGCCGATCTACTACGCCCTAAATGATCCTTATTTGGTGAAATGTACTGAAAATTCAGGAATGATCTGAAGTCATTAATACATGCAAAAGTCCAAACAAATGTAACAAATGTAAATGCACTGTAAATCAAAACAAATGCTGCAGAAAAATAACCATATGACTAACAAATGATCTGCAAATTCATTAAGTGCAAGTCCTAAAACAAAGAGTTGCAGAATATGCATGCAAAAGAAAAATACTGCAAGGTATTGCATGAGGACAGTCATACTCGTTGCCTGTAGGGGGCGCTCAGTGGTGATTGTTTTTTTCCTCCAGTTACTCTTGATTGAAACCACATGAGATTCAATGTTTAATGGGAGAAAGTGGATTAATATAACAGTGATTAGAGTATTGTTGCCTTTAGTAGATAGGACAGCTGTAGACAGAGGAAATGTGGGGAGTAGAGAGTGGGGGATGACTGAATCCACACGAAGAAGCTTAACTTTGGTATAACTAGCGGTCCATCAGTAGCAATTTAGCAATAAAGTTGTGTGGGTTTTGCTTCAGTGTTTTAAAGTTATGTTTCTGCACAACAGTCAGTGAGGCCTACTCCTTCCTGCTGTAGTAGCTGCAGGTTTAATTTCAGGTTTGTTTGTGTTAGCATGCTGGTAAAGCTCACAGCATGAGTAAGTGAAAACAAATGTATCACCACAAACAAGTTACCTTTGTCTCTTCTTCTTCTTCTTTTCCATTTAAGATGAATTACTGCCATCTAATATGCTTGAGTGTGGACCAGAGTACTTCTTTCTGGGAGGGGCTTATCCAGCACTTCCTGATTTTTATAGTGTTGGGATGCCATCAGTGACATCATGAGGTCAAACCAAGTGGAGGGCGTCTCTTCTCTCCAGTTTAGAGAGCGAGCCATTTGGTAAAGTGAATAAGTGTCAGTAAAATAAAGAATGTGTTATAATGTATTTGTATTCAGGGAAACAGAGAAGTCAACCTTTTATATAACGGTACCGTCTGCAGCGGTCTGCGTGTAAATTGAATCTCCTATAAAAGCAGAGAGCAGAGGTGAGGCTGTGCTGCCTTTTTCAGGTGCTTTAGAACACATTTCACATTTCTATTCGTCCTCAGGGGAAACATGAAGTCTGCTGAGTTCACCAAAGTACCTTCACCTCTCTCACAGAGGCTACACGATGCTTTTTTGTGCACTGATTTAGCAATCCTTTCATCGGCTGTGGAGACGCACTCCAAACCACAAATGCTGAGTTCAAGTCAGGGGCTGAAATGGTCAGGCGGGTTCATGTCCGGAGATCATGAATGTTTGTACTAAATATGCATTTGATCTTTTGTTTATATCTTAATGATATTTGATATGAAAGATGTTCTTTAAAGGATTAATGACCCTGATGAATTTGAATACGTCTGGATTGAGATCAGGGATTATGCAGCATCATACAATTTTAATTTGCTGTATTCAAAGGAAAAGTAGTGTCCACACTTCATATGGGTTTTCTAATGAGAGTGTGTGTGTGTGTGGTGAGAGAGAGAGAGATAAGGACCATTGTTAGAAGAAAGTAGTTTGTAACTGGTTTAATTTCTGAAGTAAAACCATCGATGCCACTTTCCCTCTCCTCTGAGACGCGCCTGCAGCTGAGTGCTCGTGTAATGTGAGACGTAATTCAGCTTTCAAGCGGCTCTCCAACTCGGACCACCAAACACAACATTTCCAAACCGGCTGTTTGATGGTAACACATCACGAACAGATTCACCCCGTTGTGATCAAACACCTTCGAAAGCCGTAGATATGATACCGCCGTGATAATCAGACGGTGTTTGTAGACGAGTAAACAACAAGCTGATAACGCAGAGGCTTTACAGATCGCAGAATTTAATCCACTCAACTGTTAGATTCTGTCAGGAGGAGGTTTCTATCTGCACTGATGCCTTACTGGTGAAATATTTATAAATTAAATTATAAATATTACACAATATCTTGATTAATTGATAGTCTTTGGCACCAGGCAGCTACAATCAAACCACAGTAGAGCTGATACTTGATACCAAATCTGTTCCTCTCATGAGATGTTGTTTTAATGAAACCTGCTTATAATAAGTCAGGGGACTTCTTAAGTTTCTTGGCCTTAAAGGGATATTTCAGATTTTTTTGAAGTGGGGTTGTATGAGTTTAAAATCACTAGTAATTGTCGGGGCCACAATAGATGCGGCTCAGCTCGGCTCCTTTAATGAGAAACTGCAGGGAGAACCAGCACACAAGCTAGGCTGTTGTTTCTGGCTGCAAAGTAAAGTGCTGAAAAAAATCCAAGTAGAGCGTACAGCTAAGCTGGAGTGAGTGCTCGGGTTGGAATCTTTCAAAATTTGCTAAATCACGTGCCAGAAATGACACGATGGTAGGATGCAGAAAAACTCATCCATGCATTTATGTCTTTACAGGACTCCCTAAAAAGTCCATCAGACGGCTGCAGCTCATACAGAATGCTGCTGCTCGAGTCCTAACAAGGACCAACAAAGTAGACCACATCACTCCAGTTCTTAGATCTCTACACTGGCTTCCTGTCTGTCAGAGAATAGACTTTAAAATCCTGCTGATGGTTTATAAAGCACTGAATGGTTTAGGCCCAAAATACATTGCTGATCTGCTGCTACTGTATGAACCACCTCGACCTCTGAGGTCATCAGGTACTGGTCTGCTTTCAGTCCCTAGAGTCAGAACGAAACATGGTGAAGCAGTGTTTAGTCATTATGCACCACATATCTGGAACACACTCCCTGAAAGCTGTAGGTCCGCTCCAACTCTCACCTCTAGAGATACAGGCAGACATGGCTGCCCAGAGAGGAGCGTCTATGTGCTCACTGCTCTACAGGGGACATAGAGACAGAGATGCACTTCCTCCTCCACTGCAGCAAGTTCTCTTTACTAAGAGATTCCCACTACAGGGAAATTACTAAAATGGTACCAAACTTCCCAACATTA
This sequence comes from Notolabrus celidotus, assembly GCF_009762535.1. NCBI lineage: Eukaryota > Metazoa > Chordata > Actinopteri > Labriformes > Labridae > Notolabrus > Notolabrus celidotus. Next base: position 33,555,427 of record NC_048282.1, on the reverse strand, counting down.
ACCCCAGAAGAGAAACTGTCAGTTCTCCTGGGGGAAGGGTCAGCAGCTCCTCTGGCTGCTAAATATGTGTCTGCCTGTCACAGCCTGAGGGACGCACCATTCCATGGTGTTTGATTTTGGGTGGAGGTTTTGTGAGCACGCCGCATCGGGTGAGGACATTGAGATACGCTGTATAGGTGACACCATCGTTCATTAATGCGTATAAAATATGTAATATATGGTTGATATGTATGTGATGAATATAATATGTAATGAATATGGTATGTGATTAATGTATATATGGTGAGTGTAGTGTGTTTTGAATATATATAATGTACTGTATGAATTTATGTGCTTTGGCAATAACATCTCGTTGTTCATGCCAATAAAGCAAATTTGAATTGAATTGAATTGTAGGTCCGCTCCAACTCTCACCTCTTTTAAATCAATTTGGACTTCTTTATTTACCTCTGCCTTCCTATCTTAGCTCATTTTAACTCACATTAAATTAAATGTTTCATGTAATTTTTCAAATATTTCTAATTTTCCTTTTCTTTTCTCTGTTTTTGTTACGGCTTGAGCAAAGGACTAGGACCCAAATGCAGAGTACAGGGAAAAAGTATTTATTAAGCGAAAACCAAGGTTCAACAAAAAGCGCCTTGCGGGTAAAAACAACTGAGAAAAAGTACAAAACTAGGAGTAACACAAAATCACCCAAAAGGGGAAAAAGGTTCTATCAAAAACTCACAAACAAAAACTAGGAATCAATCCTCTGGAAACAACTCAAGATAAGTAAACAGAAAAGCGTGGCTTGAATCTCCTCAGGAGCAAGGCTACAACGGGACATGGAGCATGCGGCTAGAGGAATAATCTGGCACTGGAGGAGTGTTTGGTGGTGGCTTAAGAAGCCAGTGCTGATGAGCAGATCAGGGACAGGTGTGCCTGATGAGCCTCACTGCTGAGGAGACCGGCCCCGCCCCTACCCATGCAACCTGCAGGCAGAGAGAGAGAGGGTTAGGGCAAATCACACAACAAATCAGGACCATAACAGTTTTATTATATTTGTCATCTTAAAGGCCCTGTGAGGAGTTTTGAATTGGCTGAGAAACAGACTGAAAATGATACTGATGCCTCTTTATAACCTTCAATAGCAAACAAGACCATCAGCAGCAACACTAGCACCTTCTCTGTTGTAATTTTTAATGCCTGAAACCACCCTGGGGGGGTAGGTGTCAGAACACATGATGGACATCTTGCTTCAGAAACACCCTTTATTTGACTGTTTTCATGGAAAATAATCACATTGCCTGATAATGTTGACTGTTGAACACAACAGGATGAGGCTTTTGTTGAAAACACTACTTTTGCATGTAAAGAAAAAGAGATAAGAGGTATCACTTTGTCCACAAGAGGGGCGCCAAAATTGATACAAAACAAAAGTTCCTCACAGCAGCTTTAAAGGTGACATATCATGCAAAATTGACTTTTTAATGGTTCTCTATCTGAAATGTGTGTCCCTGGCATGTCTACAAACCCCCCGAGAATGAAAAAAATCCATTCTGCCCCTGTTCTGATTTCTCCACCTTTCTGTAAATGTGTGTGAAACGAGCCGTTTCAGACTTCTGTGTTTTTGTTACGTAACAACAATATCCGGTCTGTCACGGAGTCAGAGCTCGGAGCTTGTTCAGCCCATAGACTGTATAAAATAATACTGAATCCCTCCTCCGTTTTTCATTACCTGCACAAATGTGTGGTAACAAGGAGCTTAGGAGGGAGGCATGCTAGTTGTAGGCTGTCTTAATAAACACAAAGGTCGGTTTTACTCCCCACATCTGCAGATTTGAAGATCTAGTGAATGATTTTTATTTATCATGGATAAGTGCTAGCGCTAATTAGCATAGCCACATAGCTATATGTTCGTAGCTGTAGCTGTAGCTGTAGCTGTAGCTGTGTACCAAGACACACGTCGACATACTGACAAATAAAACAACAAGAAACACTAAATCTGTGACCAATCCTTCAGAAAGGTCCTGCTGCCTTTCTGGCAGAGGTCGGTTTTACTCTCCACGTCTGCAGATTTGAAGATCTAGTAGATGATTTTTATTTATCATGGATAAGTGCTAGCGCTAGTTAGCATAGCCACATAGCTACATGTTCGTAGCTGTGTACCAAGACACACGTCGACATACTGATAAATAAAACAACAAGAAACACTAAATCTGTGACCAATCGTTCAGAAAGGTCCTGCCACAGGCGCCTCTCCGTCAGGATCAGATTCAGAGGGTTGAAGTAACGTGATCTCTGAGCAGCCGTGTATATTCAGCCAACATGTAAACATTAGATCAACGTGCTGGAGAGCCAAGGCACATCCACTTCCGGAGGGGGCGTGGTCAGAGGGAAAACAGAGTGTTCTGAGGAGGACTGAAGAAGAGGACTTTTCAGGCAGACCAAAATCTGATTTCAAAGTGTTTTTTTGAGCATAAACTTTTAAGACATGTTTTGGGGACCTCTTAGACCAATATATATTGATGAAAAAAGCGTGATATGTCCCCTTTAAATGTGCTCTTTTATGCTTGTCTGAATGTCTCCAATGCTTTTAATGTTTTAATGTAAAGCACATTGAGTTGCCCTTGTGTATGAAATGCGCTTACATAGGGAACAGGGGGAAAAAAAAGAGATGGTTTAAACTTTGCAAGGATTTTGAATATAGTGGAACCATGTTTGTCTTTGGGGCAATGTCACAAACAAAGGAATATGGACCCTGTGGAGGATGTGGCTGACAGGTGAATTATGGCCAAGCTGTCGTCTCTGATTGAATGTTTTTTTCTATCTATATTCTTGTTCTGTACACCTTCTTGTTTGCTGCTGTAACTCCATGAATTTCCCCATTGTGGGACGAATAAAGGAGTATCTTATCTTATCTTATCTTATAAGATGATTTCACTTATAATCTTATATTCTGGACTTTCTTTCTCTTAAACAACTGGCAGAGAAATGTTTCACAGAACCAGCCTTTAACAATGTAACATAACATGATATAAGAGACTGTATGTTCTATGTGAGGGGTGAGGCGGTCATGGAACAAATGACATAATGGTCAGAAACTCGTACCTCGCCTGTGCCCACACACACACACCCACATCTGATTAAAGGGAACCAGTTCACACCCACTGAGGCTGCTGCAAGTCATGCTGGGAAACACAGGAAATTACAGTCCCGAGTGAAGCAGTGTGAGGCATGTTTATGAGAAATATAAACAGGAGAAGAAACAGAAAACCTCTTATAGGACAACTTTAAGAGAGATTCAAGATGTTGAGCTTTAACCCAGGAGGGTTGTTATTACTGTAGTAAAACATCACACTGTGGTACACTGAAGAGAAAAAATCTGCACATGCTGCAGCTTCAAAAACGCAGATATTTCCTCTAAGCATCCAAAGTGATGAGGTCTTAAAATACTGACTTTATATAACTCCAGAGGTTTTCTATGAATATCCCAATTACTCCTCTGTCAGCGCTGAGAGAAGGAAGCATTATGTAAACACAGGAACTCTGACACTGGAGTCGGTGGAGGAAACTAAAGAAATGAAAGTGTGAGTGTTGTTGTTGGTGGTGGTGGTGGTGGTGGTGGTGGGCGGCTGCTGTATTTACCTCTGCAGCCTGTTGTTTCCTCTGATTTAATGAGCATCAGGTCCACTTCAGAGCTGATGTCAGCGTCCACCTCACAGCAAGAAGAGACTTTTCAGCGACTGGTTATAATGGAAAATAAATTAACATTGTGACAGGTGGGAGAGCTTGTCGGGCTCTCTGCTCTTGTTTTTAAAATGTTTAATTAAAGGCAAAGTGTGCTCTGAAACTTTGACGTTAGATTAAGAGGCTAATAAATAAGAAGTGGAGCTGCTCTTCTGACATGTAGCGGGTTTATCTGGAGAGCTAGCTTGTTGTGAAGTTGTCCGACAACTATTAATTTGAAGTTTAAAGATGTATTTTCTGTCATTTCATCTCTGTCAGACACAAGCGGCAACCTCCAGTCTCAAAATATGAAGCCCATGCGGAAGTGTTATAAACTGCAGTTCATCGAGAATCCACTTGAGGCTGGCTGCAGAAACACAGGAAACCACATACACACCAATTCAATAAAGACGATCTTTGCAGCATTAATAAACATGTTAACAGCCATGGTTCAAAAAACGGCTTAGCTATACGTAGCTAATTTCTCTAGCGACACACACTGTGCAGGGGGTGAATTTTTTTCTAACGTGACGGTGTCACAGTTATCACCTGCCACACCTGCTCAGCCTCTCAGCCCACTACATTTCCACTCCCCTTCGTTTACCTGAACCACACTCTCCTCATTAAGCCAACACAAATCACCTGTTTCTCATTACCTGCTGCCAGTATTTAAGTCCCGGTTTCAGCTCACTCAGTGCCAGATTGTTCTCACTGCAAATGCAAGACTCTCCAGCACTTTTCCTCGGACTGATCTCCCGGTTTCGACCCTGCCTGTCCCCGACCTTCCTTCCTCGTTTCTGCCCTGGTAACTACCTCAGCCTTCTGTCCCCGACCAAGAGATTTGCCTGCTCCTCGTCTGTTTCCAGCCTGATCCTCCACACAGCGAAACCAGCATCTCAACAGACATTGTGTGACCAGGTTAGTAAAGACTGTTACCTGCTGTTTCCTCCGGGCTCCAGTGTGCTGCTTTTGGGTTCACCCTCACACCCGTAACAGACGGTTCAGAAGATATTAAGATTACAAGTTTTTGCCCAAATAAGGACATGACTGTTGGCTAAGAGGCTCAAACTCCGCCCCTCTACCTCACACTCTGCCTGGTTGAGTTCCACATTTCCAATATGGCTGCCGTCGTCGATTGGCTTCAAAACAGCGCCCAGGAACAGATAAGTGACGTCATGGATACTACGTCCATAGTGTGATTATGTGATAATTTGCAATGAAAACTGCCAAAAAAGGGTGTTTCTAAAGCGAGATGTCAATCTTCTGTTCTCACATCTACCCCCTCAGTGCAGTTAGACATTAAAATGACAACAGAGAAGGTATCAGTGTTGTTGTAGATGGTCTTGTTTGCTTTTGAGGGTCATAAAGAGGCATCAGGATCAGTTTCAGTCTGTTTCTCAGCCAGTTAAAAACTCCTCATAGTGCCTTTAATTATAACTATTTATACCCTTGTGTAACATTCGTATATATCTCAAATTTGTATTTATTTTATTTATATATTTGTGCTCTATTTTTCTACTTTCTTACTTCTTGGAACCATGTCTGTGTTGCTGCAACAACCACATTTCCCCCAGGGATCAATAAAGTATTACCTTACCTCTTCATTTTGAGCCTTGGTGTCTGTAAGCGAAGGCCGTAACGGTGTATATATGTCTTCAGTACATTTGTCCAACATTTGCATGACAAATGTTCCACGAGGCATCATCACCGGATTCATTTCAGGGGTGAAGTTCAGTTATTCAAATGAGCTGAGGTGACAGCTAGCAGCGCCCCACCTGTCACTCAAAGAGGCCACGCCCCCAATTATGAATGATATCTAGCATGAGGAGAATGTAAATCAGGGAGTTATATGCAAATTTGACCCATGTGCATTATTCATGATCGTTCAAAGAGTAGGAGAGGCTAAACCTCCTTTTATTTTTCTAAATACCAGGCTGTAACTTTATTCTGCTGTGAAGTGCTTTTTCATATTTCATAAGGTAAGATCAGGAAGGATGGACGGATGGACGGATGGAGGGACAGTCTCAAGTGGCCATTAGAGAACTGTTTTTCTCTCCCTATGTTTTCTTTTTTCTGTCAGACTGAGAGGTTTCTCTAAGGTTGCAAACATTGTTTGTGCAGTAAGCTCAGCTCACTCTCTCTTCAAACTGGTCCCCACAAAACACACAACTTATGTTTCTCAAACCTGTTCAGTTTTTTCATTTAGTCTTCCTTATGTTTCTCATACCATATCGAGCAGGTCTGGACCGTACTCTATGTTCTATTATTAACAAAGACCCAACATCAAGATCCAGTCCCATATTACAGACAGGACTTTGTATGATCTCATCTTAATCCACCATGAGCAGAGCACTTTGCAGCATTTAGCAAGTTACAGTGGCAAGGACAAACTTCCTTTAACAGGCAGAAACCTCCAGCAGGACCAGACTCATGTTAGACACACATCTGCTGAGACCGTGTTGGAGAGAGGGATAGAGGGAGATGAAGAGAGAGAGAGAGATGATAGTGGTGAGATTGATAGTAGTAGGTGTTGCCGCTGGAATCTGGAATCGTCAACAGCAGCAGGCTGTCTATGGCAGCAACTCAGAGGAACATACGATACAAGGGAGCTCAGGGACTCCAGAAAGGTCTATGGTTAGTAACTTTAAGGGGACGGGGAGAGTTAAAGTAAGTGAGGGGGATGAGATTGGATGCTTTGCAAATAAGAACCACAATACTTAATCATATAACTTTCTGTTCAAGCCAGTAAATGAAATGTCAGATGAAGCAGTTAAGACAAGTCAGTGGATCTGGATGAGGAGGGGTAAAATCAGTTGGAGGCCAAAATAGAATTAAGGAAGTATTCAGTAGAGGGGGGGTGGAGCACACAAGCCTAGACCGCCTGGGATTAGTTGGAGCCTAGACTGGCATCTCATCTTGGCTCTGCCTTCCCTGTCCAGCAGGACCAGACTCATGTTAGACACACATCTGCTGAGACCGTATTGGGGTTGGAAAGAGCGATAGAGGAGAATAAGAGAGGGAGATGATAGTGATGAGACAGATAGTAGTAGTTGTAATGGAGTCTGGAACTTCCACAGCAGCAGGACGTCTACGGCAGCTCATAGGAACCTATGAGACAAGGGACTCCAGAAAGGTCTATGGTTAGTAACTTTAACGGGACAGGGAGAATTAAAGTAAGTGATGGTGGGTAGAGATAGGGTCCCAGTGTTTCAGTGGTAGTCTAAGCATAATCTTAAAAGTAGAGAGGGTGTCTGCCTCCCGGACCCTGACTGGTAGATGATACCAAAGGAGAGGGGCCTGATAACTGAAGACTTCGACCTCCCATACTACTTTTAGAGACTTTAGGTACGCCCAGCAGGCCAGCATGCCAGGAGCGTAGCACTCTAAAGAGGTAATAGGGCACTATGAGCTTTTTAAGATACGAAGGTGTCTGACCATTAAGAGCTTTGTAGGTCAGAAGAAGGATTCTAAATTGTATTCTACATTTTATGGGGAGCTAACCCTGGAGATATGTGGTCTCTCTTCCTAGTTCTAGTCAATACTCGAGCTGCAACGTTTTGGACCAGCTGAAGAGTCTTTAGAAACTTATAAGACCTTTCCTCCTGCTGGGTGACCTGGGGGTCGCCCTGGGTGCTCCGGCGGTACCTGTTTGCTTCCGGTCTGGGTCCTTGGCTTGTCCCCTGGCCTGGGTCTCCCGCGGCGCGTTGGATCCTTCGGTCTGACTGCTCTCGCGCTCGGCTGATCTGACCCAAGTGGTATCATCTGCATCAGTGGTGGTCTTGTTACACAAATAGAACACGGCACGGCGGCAACCCTCTGCGACCCAAGCTTCAGTAATGATTGTGGACACTAAGGGTTGCTTAATCATTAGTATCACCGCACGAAGTTTTTTTGGCGTCATGGTGAGATGGTCCCTCTCCATCTAAGTGTCTTAGGTCTCTCTCTCCTTCTCTTTCCCTGTCCCTTTGTATATCTTTGTGTAATCTTTCTTTTACTTTCTTTTATTATTTTTGTGGTCAACCTAGGTGTGCACGCCCTCTTTTACAGAACATGATATTAGCTGTCAATAAAAGATAGGCCAGAGTTCTAAGAGGGATGGTGATGGTTGCATGTACACAGTCACAAGCACAGAAGAAAAATGTTTTCTTTCTTTTCTTTTGCTGCAAGAATAAATTGCATTAATATTTGACAGTTTGTGACAAACATGACACAAACCAGAAATATATATGCAGACAAGAGTAGAAATGAAAAAAAACAACAACAACTTATAAGAGCAGCCTGATAAAAGGGAATTACATTAATATCCCAATGAAGAAAAACTGTGCCTCTGCTAAGTGTTTAATTCAGCATTTCTCTGTAATGTCTTATTGTCTCTCTAACAGCTCTGCCTTTCACAGGATGATATGTGCGATCTAAAAGAAAGTCTATCACAGCTTTTAAGATCACAAAGTTACAGTGAATAAAATGCCTCTATGAGAGCTTGATTAAGCATGCAGCTGCTCTGTGAAAGAAGCTTTTGTAAGCACTGGATATGAGCTCAATTTGATTCAATTGTGTTCCTGAAGTGACTGATTTACTGGATAGGAAGTAAAAATACACTGTGAAGTATTCCTATCACTCCACTGAGGGAGCAGCGCTTATGTTCTATAATATACTTCAGAAACAGTCTCTTGATTTCAGTGAAGGGTCGTTGGAAAGCTCCTCGGTCTCATGTGTCACATTCAGAGGTTTGTGTCTCCCTCTGCAGGATGTTCAGAGAACTGCAGCTCAGTGTTAGTGCACTGTAACAGATTCTGAACATAAAGCTTCACATACAGTGTTCCTTTGTCTGGATTTTTACCATTCAACATGTTAATATTAGAATTAATTCTACAATGCATTACAACATCTATAACAGTCTCTGAAACCAGGAGGAGAGGTCTTTAAAGCTTCCACTAGAGGGCGCTGTTACACTAAGTTCTGGTCTGTAACATTTGGACAAACTGTCAGAGCAGGATGTGGAAATCTTTACCTGTGAGTCAGAGAGAGCAGCTCTTTAAAAATGTTTGAATTAAGCTTTAAAACAATCTTGAAGAGCAACATATATCTGTTGGTTGATTCAGGATGACTGTCATTGTTTTTCATTTTGTTGTTTTCTTAATTGTCACATTCTTCTGTGGTTGTTTTTTTAACTTCTATAAATTAAGAGTTGTGGATATATCATCAACTTATATTTCAATATTCAACCCGTCATCTTTAGTGGGCTCTCCCCAACTTTTTACCTACAGCTAAAAAAGTGTTCATTGACAGTAGCAGTCTGACTACGGAAGCCCTAAAAGGACATGATTAAATTGTATTCTCTCTGTTCTCTCAAGATCGCAACTTAGTTTTCTCATTATCTCAATGAAGCTTTGTTTTCTCGAGAAAATTAGCAAAATAAGACGAGTAAACTGAGAGACCAAAATGTATTCAGTCAATCAATCTTCTTCTTTATTTATTTAACCAGGTAAGAGACTCATTGAGATCTAAAACCTCTTTTTCAAGAGTGACCTGGCCAATCAATCAATCAATCAATATGTATTAGTATAGCGCTAAATCACAACAAACGTTATCTCAAGACGCTTTTACAAACAGAGCAGGTCTAGACAGTACTCTACAGTATGTTCTATAATTAACAGAGACGCAACATCAAGACATGATAAGATCCAGTCCCATCTTACAGACTGGACTCAGTCTGATCTCATCTTAATCCACCATGAGCAGAACACTTTGCAGCATTTAGCAAGTTACAGTGGCAAGGACAAACTTCCTTTAACAGGCAGAAACCTCCAGCAGGACCAGACTCATGTTAGACACACATCTGCTGAGACTGTGTTGGGGTTGGAAAGAAGGATAGAGGAGAAAAAGAGAAAGAGAGGCCAGAGATGAGACAAGTAGTAGTAGTAGTAGTAGTAGTAGTAGTAGCTGTTGCAGCTGGAGTCCAGCATGTCGTTATCAGCTGGAGTCTGGAATGCTCAGAGGAATTGAAGGGGATAAGGAAAGAGGTTAATTTAAGTAGAGAAAGGTAAGGGAGAGTGGGTTGAAGAATCACAGATAAACGGTTGGAGTAGGCTGGCTACGTTTAAGTCGGCTTATCAGGTGATTGAGGGTGTGGTTTAGGCGAGGTCCTGCTCCCATATTTGAGTTAACATCATAACTTCATCAGAGGAGAGAGGACAGAGGAGAGAGGAGGGAAATCAGAGGAGAGAGGACAGAGGAGAGAGGAGGGAAATCAGAGGAGAGAGGACAGAGGAGAGAGGAGGGAAATCAGAGGAGAGAGGACAGAGGAGAGAGGAGGGAAATCAGAGGAGAGAGGACAGAGGAGAGAGGAGGGAAATCAGAGGAGAGAGGACAGAGGAGAGAGGAGGGAAATCAGAGGAGAGAGGACAGAGGACAGAGGAGAGAGGAGAGAGGAGGGAAATCAGAGGAGAGAGGACAGAGGACAGAGGACAGAGGAGAGAGGACAGAGGAGGGAAAACAGAGAGAGGACAAAGGAGAGAGGAGGGAAATCAGAGGATAGAGGACAGAGGAGGGAAATCAGAGAGAGGACAAAGGAGAGAGGAGGGAAATCAGAGAGAGGACAAAGGAGAGAGGAGGGAAATCAGAGGAGAGAGGACAGAGGAGGGAAATCAGAGAGAGGACAAAGGAGAGAGGAGGGAAATCAGACAGAGGACAGAGGAGAGAGGACAGAGGAGGGAAAACAGAGAGAGGACAAAGGAGAGAGGAGGGAAATCAGAGAGAGGACAAAGGAGAGAGGAGGGAAATCAGAGGAGAGAGGACAGAGGAGGGAAATCAGAGAGAGGACAAAGGAGAGAGGAGGGAAATCAGAGAGAGGACAAAGGAGAGAGGAGGGAAATCAGAGGAGAGAGGAGAGAGGACAGAGGACAGAGGAGAGAGGAGAGAGGAGGGAAATCAGAGGAGAGAGGACAGAGGACAGAGGAGGGAAATCAGAGAGAGGACAAAGGAGAGAGGAGGGCAATCAGAGGATAGAGGAGGGAAATCTTGAAACTGGATTTCTTAAAACAGACATTTTTAAGGAGTTTTCTTAAACTGTGTCTCTAAAAGATTTAAATATTTGCTGCTGCTTCTCTTGAAAAACAGATTTTTTTATCCTGGTCAATAAAAGTTAAATTGAAAATAATGATAATAATGTTAAAATGTGGATGTTCTCAGGTCCTCCTCATGATGAAATTGTTGCTGATTGTTTGTATTGACCTGACAACCACAGACAAACCGTCCCATCATTCAAAATTGTAATAACTTTCCCCGTCTGGACGATGTTAAGATGCTCAGTTCCTCCATCTGGTCTTCCACCTCATAAGTCCAGAGAGACTGCGTACTTCAACATTCATCACCTGAAGTTCAGGAAACTGACTCATGTCTCTGAGAAAATGATGCAGAGTTTTTAACAGTGTCTGAAAACGCACAAAGTCATCCTTATTTACTCCCCCTACAAACAGCCTGTTGTGCTGTCGCTCTGCAGCTGACCCCGTCTCTGCTGCTGATGTGTTTATTTTACTTTAACAGAAAGTCAGAAAGTTAGCATCCAGAGTCAACGTTTATATGAAACAGCATGTTCTGTTTTGGATGCGACGGCTTTAAATGTGAATTCTTGGATTTGACGTTGCAGAGCTGATGTGGTCATGGCAGCTTCATGCCCTCTGTGTCACCATGAGCTCAGACTCGTTTGATTTTTCTCCTGACACAGTGAATGAAATGCCAAGCTTGACATGTATTTCATTCTTGTTTGATTTCACACAGTAAATCTGAACACGGTCTGGACTCATGACACCATCGGGCGCTAAAGGTCGAGTGAGTCACCGCAGCATATCTGTCTGAGTGGGCTGTTTGAGAGGGCTCATGCAGAGAGAAGCCCACGTGCTGCTGCTGCTGCTTTTTTCTTCTTATTCTTCTTCTTTCACCCGTGATGATGTCATATCCAGAGACTTCCTGAACACAAGGTTCATTCACAGAGCCGTCCTCCCGACACGGGGACCAAGCACCAAACAAGCTGGCTCCATGGTAACTACAGCCTCCGGGTATGTGAGGCCCCTTCTTGTTGTTGTTTGGTGTTTGAGGAGAGGAAGGAGTTAGAGACTGTGTGTGTGTGTGTATGTGTGTGTGTGTGTGTTGAACGTGGACATGTATGTCTATGGAAATAACACGAACATCGCTCTACAGGTGAAATTCTAATTATTCTGACGTTACATAAATTGTTAAAAAAACAAGCCGTCTGTCCTCTCCTGGGTCAGGTCAGGACTGGAGCACCTGATGAGTCACTGTCTACTGTTGGTCCACTGATTCAATTACATTTTCCTCTTTTAACAGACAGCACAGAAAGTGAAGAGACAACTCTGGTGGACATTTCTAACAAGGTATAGAAGTCTGCTCAGCAGTGGATGAAAAAGCACTCAGGTTTTGTTCGGGGGAAGGAAAGAAACTTGTGTTGCAAATGGTACTTGTGTAAAAAAAACAGAAGTAGAATCAAAGCATCAAAATATGAAAGTAGAATGATAAATATACTAAACAAATATGTATAATGTGATCATGGTAAAAGGGGCGTACCCGGACTTTTGGCCTTGGTGGCCCAATGGTGGATCTGACTTATACAAGGGAGGCATGATAGTTAAAAACCAAGCTGCAACCTACGGTCTAAAAATATGAGTCCCATGCAGAAGTGCTAAAAACTGCAGTTCATCAAGGATCCACTTGAGGCTGGCTGGATATTGACAGGAACTGGAACACGCTTTCGTATACGTCGTTCCAGAGCATCCCAAACAAGCTCAATGAGTGACATGTCCATTGAGTATGCTAGCCATGCAAGAACTGGGATGTTTTCGGCTTCCAGAAATTGTGTACAGATCCTTGCAACATGTGTCCGTGCATTATCATGCTGCAACCAAGCGTCTAAAAATATGAATCCAGTGCGAAAGTGTTAAAAACTGCAGTTCCTTGAGTGTCCACTTCAGGCTGGCTCCAGAAGTACTGGAAACCACATACACACCAATCCCAAAAAGACGATCTTTACAGCAGAAATAAACATGTTTACAGCCTGGTACAAAAAACGAGTGAAGTCTGAATAGCTCATTTCTCGATTGGCACACACTGTACAGCGAATGATGTCAGAGTCCATCAAGGATGTTTTTTGACTTCACATCTCACAATAGATGGAGTCAATGTATCACGTCAAAATCATTATCTTAACTGCTTATCTCGTTTGGGGTTGGGGTTCGCCGGGGGCTGGAGCCTAACCCAGGTCTCCATGTTTTTCACAGGGCAAACATGGAGAGACAGACAACCATTCATGCACTCACACCTAAGGGTAATTTAGAGTGACCAATTAACCTTGTGAGCATGTTTTTGGACTGTGAGAACAGGAAAACTCCAAACAGAAAGGCACCTGCCCGACCGGGGCTGGAACCAGGAACCTTCTTGCTGTGAGGCAACAGCGCTACCTACTGCACCATATTTGGCGGTATGGCTCCATTCTGGGAGCGCCCTGCCCTTCCATGTGCCTGTGTGGAATATCTAAGCCTGAGATGTCCCTTCTCTTCTATGTGCATTAATGAAAAGCTAAGGCAGCAAGAGCACACCGTCCTGCTTTTTCATGTGCATTCATGTAAAGCCAAGTCAGGGAGAGCACACCATCCTTCACTTGTATGTGCATTCATGAAAAACTAAGGCAGGGAGAGCACACCATCCTTCTCTTGTATGTGCATCCATGTAAAGCCAAGTCAGGGAGAGAACACCATCCTTCTGGTTTATGTGCATTCATGAAAAGCTAAGGCAGAGAGAGCACACCCTCCTTCTCTTTTATGTGCATTCATGTAAAGCCAAGTCAGGGAGAGCACACCCTCCTTCTTGTTTATGTGCATTCATGAAAAGCTAAGGTAGGGAGAGCTCACCATCCTTCTCTTGTATGTGCATTCATGAAAAGCTAAGGCAGGGAGAGCACACCATCCTTCTCTTGTATGTGCGTTCATGTAAAGCTTAGGCAGGGAGAGCACACCCTCCATCTCTTTTATGTGCATAGAAAGCCAAGTCAGGGAGAGCACACCTTCCATCTCTTTTATGTGCATATAAAGCCAAGTCAGGGAGAGCACACCCTCCTTCTCGTTTATTTACATTCATGAAAAGCTAAGTCAGGGAGAGCACACCATCATTCTCTTTTATGTGCATTCATGAAAGCTAAGTCAGGGAGAGCAGCAGCAAAGCAGTCATCAGTGAGAATACATATGGTACTGGTAAAGTCAGACACAGCAGGAAAGGAGGAGCTGGAGTGAAGGAGGGTTGCAAAGCTGTGCATGGAGAGTAGGAAGAGAAGGCAGGCTGAAACAGAACGCACATTTTGCTGCTTGTTGATTGGATGCATAGATATAATCAGATGATGTACTGTGGACCAAGCTTGACTTTGTGGACTAATGCTTCTCTAAGTGTTTGACATTCTTAATCTAAATTGGAAATGTGCCGAACAACCAGCGTTCTCAGACGGATGCATTTGAGTAAACATTTCCTCTGAGATGTTGTGGAGCAGAGGTATTTAGAGGCATCAGTGTGCAGAGTGTAAATGTACTTATCTCCTTTATCTGAGTATAGATCTTTACATGCATGATACACTCATTCATTAACGACCAGAGGAATAAAACACTGACACAAAGATGCTCATGATGAATATGGATATTATTTATTGCTACTTTAAGGATACAAAAATATCAGAAAGAGAGACACAGAGAAAAGTAGACTTAAAATAATAAAACAATATGTGACAGCTATCAACACAGAGAATAAAATAGGACAGTATTAATAATACACTTTAACTTTGTAAAGGATTTCTGTTCAGATTAAAAAATAATGACAAAACATATCACCTATTAAGAGACACTTAAAGCTTAGAAGTAATGTCAGAGTTCCCTTCAGAGAGTTTTACATGTAATAAAACAGATAACAGATATTATAACTATATCATGGTGTGTATTAAGAACACAGAGACAGGTGACACAAACAGGACTGATGGACGACAGGTCGGACACTCGGACGGACACACTTTGTGACACATATTTACAGAAGAGGGGAAACAATTTAACATGACTACATTCAAAAAAGGCATTTTGTGCTGCACTGGCTCAATGAGAGTAACGTCTTATTTCAATGAATCGGTCCTTATCAAAGAAAACATTGAGTTTCAGTCTTAGGTTTTACTTCTGTCGTGTGTTTTCTTCATTTGCAACATTTTGACATTTTTAATGGCACTTTTTTCTGAACTCCAATCCAGTCAGTAAAATATTAAAATATACAAAAATATTTTTATATGCAACTTTTTTTTCATACACGCATCCTGTATGAGCACAGAAATCACACACACTCTTTTTCCCCTACTGTGCAAACAGTGTGTGTGATATAGAAGGCAAGTGTGGAGCTTCTGCATAGGCACATATTTAGCTTTACTGATGGACTCAACTATACAAAATAACAAAACACAACATACTGGATATGCTTTGGAGTATTCTGTTATCACAATTTAAAGCATTACAAATATAGACATATTTTTTGATTAAAAAAAGCAAGACTGCCTTTAAATTTGAGTGTACAAAAATCTTCAGCCTTTTTAAATCATTTCCAAGATTTGAACTTGAAACCATTTAAAAAGGTAAACTCACCGCTGTAGCATCACAAGCAATCTTTGGCAGTACTAGCTGAATATAATGCAATGCAAATATATATTTTTACGCATATAAAACACAACATTATTCACATGATTCAAATATTATATATATAAAAAAAGTTATATAACATGGACCCCCTGTTTTTTAAAAACAGTGCATATTAGGAGGTGTCACGATAGTTCTTTGTGTTACGGTTAAGGCGGTGTGCGCTTCACTTCTTTGAGATAGATGCACTTTAGAACGAGATGATCGGCATGTTAGCTCAGGACAATCTTTACATGTAAAACTGAAGACACACACATGAACAGAATACACACTTTAGGTAAGAAGAAAGTTACAAATGTGACAAACTTTTGGCTTAAAGCTGCATAAAGCTTTTTTTAAAACTCTGTATGGGGGGGGATTTTGGTACGACTTATAGTTCTTCATTCAAAGCTGCAGAATTTCCATTCCCTTGTACACTACCAGTCAAAAGTTTGGACACACCTTCTCATTCAATGGGTTTCATATATTTGAATTATTTCCAATATTGTAGATTAATACTGAAGACATCAAAACTATGAAATAATCTGGTTTTACCATAATCTGGATTACAACAGTAGTCAAATAGGACTATCCATTGTGTGCTAACCCTACCTCTGAACAACACAATTGATGGTCTCAGCCACATGAAGAAGGCAAGTCATTCTACAAATGAACTCTTGAGAAGGCTCATGTTCATTAGAAACCAGTCCAGGAGACCATGTTATGGTCCTGATTTGTTGTGTGATTTGCCCTAACCCTCTCTCTCTCTCTGCCTGCAGGTTGCATGGGTAGGGGCGGGGCCGGTCTCCTCAGCAGTGAGGCTCATCAGGCACACCTGTCCCTGATCTGCTCATCAGCACTGGCTTCTTAAGCCACCACCAAACACTCCTCCAGTGCCAGATTATTCCTCTAGCCGCATGCTCCATGTCCCGTTGTAGCCTTGCTCCTGAGGAGATTCAAGCCACGCTTTTCTGTTTACTTATCTTGAGTTGTTTCCAGAGGATTGATTCCTAGTTTTTGTTTGTGAGTTTTTGATAGAACCTTTTTCCCCTTTTGGGTGATTTTGTGTTACTCCTAGTTTTGTACTTTTTCTCAGTTGTTTTTACCCGCAAGGCGCTTTTTGTTGAACCTTGGTTTTCGCTTAATAAATACTTTTTCCCTGTACTCTGCATTTGGGTCCTAGTCCTTTGCTCAAGCCGTAACAGACCACTTCATGAAGCGGACTGAGAGAATACCAAGAGTGTGCAAAGCTGTCATGAAGGGAAAAAGGGGGCTACTTTACAGAATCTAAAATATAAAACATATTCTGCTTTGTTTAACACTTTTTTGTTCATTAAATAATTCCAAGGTGTGTCTGAACTTTTGACTGGTAGTGTATCTAAATGTCTCTTCATCGCCTGGATGGTGAGACTCTTTCTGGGGATAAACTGATTTGAACTTTGACTCCTCAAACTTCAACCACTAAGTTAAAAACAAAACAATAAGGCACTTTTTCCTGCTGCATCTCTGAAATTTGTCGATGTGTGTTAATTCTGACGGGTTAGCTTAACTCTCCTCCTCTCGCCTTACGAAGCTGTTTATTATGGGAAAACATCCAAAGCAAACAGCAGCCGGGAGCTGGTTGTTTCTATCTCTGTGGGTAAAACAAATAGGGAAGAGAAGGTCTGATTGCTGGTGGATGTGCGTCACCTCTCTCGAAGGTTAAAGACTGCGTGTATGTCCGTCCCTCTCTCTCTCTCCCCCTCTCTCACTATGTGTGTGTGTGTGTGTGAGTGTGTGTGTGTCCGAGGGGAGGTGGGATATGTTGTCATTTCCTCTCGGGTCCCTCCTCTATGTCTGCCCTCTGGCCTGCACGCCGGTCAGATCCTTTCTTATGATCTCATTCACTGTAAAGAAAAAAGAAACACAGAGATGTCAGACGGCGGCAGGAAGTATTTAAACCTTTCAAAATAAAATGCAAAAATCAATATGCAGAACTTTTATGCAGCCAGTCTCACAATCACACTGCAGTCTTCACTTCACTTCACTTCTGAAGACTGCTTGTTACACACTATAGACTTTGTACAGTGTACTGTAAGGCATAAATTCATGCTGGAGACTAGCATCTTTTTTTGCAGGCAGCATGTGATGTCGTTAAAGTGTGCCCCATTCCTCATTTTTAACCACCTCAGCCCTCACTGCCTAACAAACTCACTCACTGCCCGCCTGACGCCACTGAAGTCTGTGAGAGTTCAGTGCTCAGGCTTGAGAGTGGACGCTGGGATTGTGTAAAGGAGGTTGACTTCAGGTGGAAATGATGGTCGTGCCCTTAAATATGAGCCTTAACATATTCAAACAATGAATGAATAGCATTTCAGTCAGACAACTCACGTTACATCAAGCTAAAGCTCATTATCACAGCATACAGTATTGTGTTTGGCGGATAGGCTCTGAACCTCCTTACGCAGAATTTTTAGGAGTAATGAGACAGGACTAACCCCCCTCGAAGTCTACAGGTGGATGCTTGGAAGGGGGTGGGTTTGAAAGTTTGCACCCAGGACAGAGCCAGGGCAGCAGTAGCACTGGCAAAGCAGAGGCAGAGACAGGAAGACTTGCAGCTTTAAATAGACTGCCAAATGAGAGGATGTTGAGATCAGCTGATAGAGCAGATAACGTGTCAGTATGAATCGGTGCAGCTCGAGTTGTCTGCCTGGACTAGCTTGCAGGTGGCGCTCCATGTATAAAATGAGTTATCTACCTGAAAGAGTTTTTTCTCTGCAGAGAGATGAGCTTAAGAGAACTGTTCATTTTGTAACAGGGTGCAAACATCTTTAATTCTGCTGCAATTCTGCAGCACTTGTACTCTAACTCTAATATGTCTTCTTGGCTTTTGGAGACAACTTCAAGTGGACACTTGAGGAACTGCAGTTTTTGCACTTCCATAGCAGCTTCATTTTTCATCTCTTCTCTTTGGTCCTCTCCTCGAGATGAGAACATAAACATCCCGACAGATTTGACTTGATCTTACTTTGTATATAAATATGTTTTATGTACTTTTACCTGTTAATAAAGCACTTTGGCCAACACTGGTTACCTGTTTCTTTTAGAATTGATTTTAAAGTTCTTTTAATTGTTTTTTAAAGCTCCTCCATACATCACAGATCTCCTGTTATTTTATGTTCCAGCTCGATCACTGAGGCCTTCGAATGCTTCCCTTTTAAATGTTCCTCGTGAAAGAGAGAGGGCTTTCAATTTTTATGCCCCTAAGCTATGGAACTCTCTGCCTCTGGACATCAGCAGCCTGTTGCACCAGCTGTGCGTAAGTTCAAACGTAGCCTAGTTTGAACGTAATTTCTCATTTAGGATGGAGTTTACACTCTACTAACATTTTGGGCGTTGCACCAGCTGAGATAGTTCCAACGTCAGCCTAAGTTGCAACTTAATTCTTACACTTGGCTCCTAGTAGGTGTAAAGTCCTCCGTACAGTATATCGGCTGCCATGGCGTGTCGTTTTGAAAAGTGGGATGATGAGGAGATACAGAGGGTCCTCCCAGCTACATGACGTCTGCAACCATAGACTGTATATACGCGATACCTGCGAGAGATTAAATCCTTTCGAAAAATATGATGACCAAGATTTGCTCTCCTATGATTAACATATGTTGTAGTTGATAATTGTACCACTCGATGTCACTGTTATTACACACACTGTAGATTAAGGATTAAGGCTGTAATTATCACCTTACTTTAGTTTGTTTCAGCCGTTGGTCAGTTCTGAGACGATAAGACACGAAAGATAACAATGCATCAAAAGTGGTGCTTTCCTCTGATTGGCTGCTGGAGGTGTATACGTCATATATGCGACAATGTTTTGGTTAGTTTGGACGTTACTGTCTACTAGTTAAGATGAACCTTACGTCTCCGTGGTGCAACCAAACTATGTCACAACTTAAGTTACAAACTAACTAGTTTCAACGTTTGGTTTAGGGAGGACTTTACACTCTAACTTAGGACTCAACTTATGCACAGCTGGTGCAACAGGCTGCAGAAGAGTAAACTTAAGACTTACCTTTTTAATCTGGCTTTTAATTTGGAGTAATTTGTTTTTAGCCCTGGACTACATTATTATTTGAATCATTGCTTTAACATTTATTTATCTTATTTAATTCTTTATTTATCTATTTTTTTCTTGTATTCATCGCTACCTTATTTTTAACTTTTCTTTCCACTATTACTTATTTTATTAATTTTTATTTTTTTTCAAGTATTTTATTTAAAAGTGACATATCACGCTTTTTTCATCAATATATATTGGTCTAAGAGGTCCCCAAAACATGTCTTTAAAGTTTATGCTCAAAAAAAACACTTTGAAATCAGGTTTTGGTCTGACTGAAAAGCCCTCTTCTTCAGTCCTCCTCAGAACACTCTGTTTTCTCTCTGACCACGCCCCCTCAGGAAGTGGATGTGCCTCGGCTGTCCAGCACGTTGATCTAATGTTTACATGTTGGCTGAATATACACGGCTGCTCAGAGATCACGTTACTTCAACCCTCTGAATCTGATCCTGACGGAGAGGCGCCTGTAGCAGGACCTTTCTGAAGGATTTAGTGTTTCTTGTTGTTTTATTTGTCAGTATGTCGACGTGTGTCTTGGTACACAGCTACAGCTACAGCTATGCACATGTAGCTATGTGGCTATGCTAATTAGCGCTAGCACTTATCCATGATAAATAAAAATCATCCACTAGATCTTCAAATCTGCAGACGTGTGGAGTAAAACCGACCTCTGCCAGAAAGGCAGCAGGACCTTTTCTGAAGGATTGGTCACAGATTTAGTGTTTCTTGTTGTTTTATTTGTCAGTATGTAGACGTGTGTCTTGGTACACAGCTACGGACATGTAGCTATGTAGCTATGCTAACTAGCACTAGCATTTATCCATGATAAATAAAAATCATCCACTAGATCTTCAAATCTGCAGACGTGGGGAGTAAAACCGACCTTTGTGTTTATTAAGACAGCCTACAACTAGCATGCCTCCCTCCTAAGCTCCTTGTTAGCACACATTTGTGCAGGTAATGAAAAACAGAGGAGGGATTCAGTATTATTTTATACAGTCTATGGGCTGAACAAGCTCCGAGCTCTGACTCTGTTACAGACCGGATATTGTTGTTACGTAACAAAAACACTGAAGTCTGAAACGGCTCGTTTCACACACATTTACAGAAAGGTGGAGAAATCAGAACAGGGGCAGAATGGATTTGTTTCATTCTCGGGGGGTCTGTAGACAGGGACACATATTTCAGGTAGAGAACCATTAAAAAGTCCATTTTGCATGATATGTCACCTTTAACCATGCCTTTTATAGTTTTACCATTTCTGCTGTTTTCTGTCTCTGTTATTTCATGAAGGACTTTGGGCGTCATGTTTATATGTATGAAAGGTCTAATATAAATGTATACATATCAACAGAGGAGGAAGGGTGTTCAGTATGGGTGTCATGCTTTTAAATACGGACTGAAAAAGTCTATGATAAACTATGAATACAATGAAATGTTTTAAAAGTATAATCTCCCCGGGACTTCAGCCCGCGGTCGAAACGCAGATGCAACAATGGGGGCACAGGAACCTTTTAGTTCAGGGTAAAGTAGTTCTGGGAGCTAAAAGACCCCGGAACTCTTGGTTGAAATGAACCTTATCTGTGACTGTGTGACGCTGCTGGCAGTAAATCTGCTCACCTGTTAAATCACAGAAACACTGTGAGCAGGTAGCCGTGCAGCTCTCAGCGGGATTGCAACAATGCTGTAACATCTCTTCAGATATTTCACACCATCTGTGTTGAGCTCTGTTGTTTATCTGTGAGCCCAGCGCCTAGAAGCCGACTGTGTGTGTGTGTGTGTGAGTGTGTGTGTGTGTGCACTGGCACTTGGAGACATTATAGACTGGTGCCACTGCTTCCACTTTGCCTCGGGGAACTCATTAGGGTCGATGAGTAATATAAGTATTCTGAACGGGCCAAAAAAGCTTTTTGCCTGTAACTAAGTCATTAGAAGATTGTGTGTCTGTGATTGAGTTACCATGGTAATTGGCCACACTGTGAGTTCGGGTTTTTCAACATGTGTGTGTTAAAATCTGAACGTAAACATCGGTGGTTCATTTTGAAATTCATACTTGAAAAATTCACAAACATTATTTTCTGGTGTGATGCTTCTCAAAAACAACTTGTTCCAGTTTTGTTGAACAGTTTCTCTTACATTACATTTCATTTGAGAGAATAGCTCTGAAGAAGTCAATACCCATCGCTCTAAGATTTGGATAAGTCACAGCCGATTAGCTTAGCTTAGCTTTGCCAAGCTGAAAACTGCACGAAGCGCAAAACAGCTAGCTTAAGTGCCCAGTTATTGATTGAACAGTCTCTTTGGTGACAAAACAAACAACAAACCTTTACTTCACTAATGTTTCATCTTCAGAAGAGAAAGCTACTTTCTTTTCTCTGGACAAGTTAAGCCTGTCTGTTCTACTCATGTCCAGCCATTATGCTAAACAGCGCTAAGCTAATTGGCTGCTTGCTGCTCGTCTGGAATTAAACGGACAAACACAACAATGGTATTGATCTTTTCATCCACTCTGACTGTTAGCAAGAAGGTGTGAAAGTAAAACTACTCCATTAAAAGCAACAGAATAAATAAAGGGTTTATAGCGTTTTTCAACCAAAGGGACTTTACCCCAGAACTACATGCGTTTTGACCAATGGACCCAGGGTCTAAAAGTAGTTCAGGGGTAGATAATCTCCCCCCTAGTACTCTACAAAGGTCCTGGGGCTTTTGGGGGGCAGGGCCTGCAATCCTGAACGTGTCTGATTGGTAGATTAACCGCAGTGTTTTTATTCCGCCCGCCGTCCACAATATCATCACACACATCTGTGATTCTCTTGATTTCTCTTTCTTTCATTAGTTTTTATTTGTCCTATCTTTTTTGTATGTGTGTGTACTTTTCAAAAGAGGAAGCTGTGATTCTCTTGATTTAGCAGCTTGTAACAGTAGTGTTCTCTCAGCCCCACCGTGAATGCGTCTCTCCGGGTGTTACGGTTTAAAAAGTGACCCTGTAAACTGGAGACCTTCAGCTGAACGTGTCAGTGTTTGGGGAGTTTACACAGCTGTTGAATCACAGAGGGAGTTGTAAGATTCAATATCCTCATCAGATATTTAATGATCGTCTGAAGACGTTTGTGAGGGATGCATCCGGCTGAGAGTCGGCAGTTAACAGGGTTGCGGTTTAAACCAAAACACCGGCGATCTCTGCCAAGGTATTTTGAGTTAAATGGCATTCGTCTTTGTTTTACTGCCCTCTACTGGTCTGGTGGTGTAGTGCATTTACTTTTTTTTTTCTCCATACATCACTGGCCTGATTTGCACAATCTACCCGGGAACTACACGATCGAAACGCAGACAACAATGGGGGCACAGGAACCTTTTAGTTCAGGGTAAAGTAGTTCTGGGGGCTAAAACACCCCGGAGCTCTTGGTCGAAATGCACCTTAAGATGTTAATGTTAAAGAACCGGTGTCATCCCTGTGTTCCCACAGCCCAATGGTCCCACATCTCTAGGACATTTTCAAAATTAGGTCTTGTGTTCCTACTTTTCCCTTCAACTTAAGCCCTATCCTCCCACAAGATAGTAAACGAATGAATGAATGAATGAGTAATTTCATTTCGATAAGCAGCAGAATGTGGGAACATGGGCACGCTCCCAAAGAACCAGGCTAGCTTGCTAAATACTGTTAGCTCACATCTGAGGAACGTTTTTTCTGTTAGCTAATGCTAGCTCCTCTTAAGCCTTTTATTTACACACTGGTGAGTCAACTATTAAAGCACTTAATGAATTGAATCAGACACCACTTCAGCCACACACAGAACCTCTACAGGCTGAAAGAGCTTGCACAAAAGTAGCTAAAGGGGGAACTGCTGCAAGGTGATAAAGGCCTTTTTGTCTCAACGTTAGCATTCAGTTGTTGCAGTTAAAAGCAAATGACTCAACTATCTCTTGTTGAAATGTTTAAGTACTTCAACAGCTGTGAAGTTTAATTACCAGTGAAGGGTTTGGGATTTGAAATTGAGCAATCAGGCAGAGATTGCCTCCATGATACAAACTCCTCTTTGTCCATCTCTCTCTCCGTTTCTCTCGCTGCCTCTCGATCTGATCATTTGCAGATGTGAAAGAGAAACACCACCACGTAGTTACAGCAGCTCAACACTGAGCACGTTTTACAACCCGGGCAGCATCTGAGGGTCGCTAAAAACTGCAGGAGCAGCCAATCTGGGTGCCGCGCTGTCGTCACAACGTCAGCGTCCCTGTTTATTTTAGTCTGCTGAGGAATCCCCTCTCACACCTAACGCCTTAAAGAAACTTTCATCTCCCCAGAGCTGCCACAGGGTTTTTCCTGAGCATAAAAACCAGCTCAGAGAAGCAGCAGGAGCACCACAGCGGGGGCAACATACAGAGGGGCTTTACTGAGTCTAATGAAGGGTTGGCACGGGTCGGGTATTTGAGGCTGAGTCTAGGGAACACTCAAGGTAGTCTGTTCAATAGGTGAGTGTCTGGCTCCTGAGCTCTGCACCAATGAGCTGCTTTGTTTACAGACCAACATTTGGGGAAGAGAGAGAAACACACTTTACTGTAGCTGACTCAGCCTCACACACACACACATACACACACACACACGCACATACACACTGCCTGCTGTGAGCTAGACTGTGTGTGTTTGTGCAGCATTTGCATACTAACATAGTGTTTGTTTGTTGAAGGGTGTACACTGTGCTCATATGTTTGACTGGGTGGACTCGAGTGTAGTGACAGCATGAAGCTGAAAAGAAGAAAGGGAAAGCAGAACGAGTGGACTGACGGCTAACCACAACTGCAACCACAGATCCGGTGTGGAACTGGTCATCTGTCTTCGAGTATTGCTTAAACACCAGTGCGTACAGTTCCAGAGTTACTGATTGCTGCAATCACTGCTCCTCTTTGTACTGAAGAGTATGATATCACACTCCTCTTTCTTTGCACAGAAAGTACCAGAGTTCAACTGAAGCTGCTACGTTGCTTCAGAAGTTGAAGAAAGTTGAGCAACTCTGTGTATGGAAACACAAAAAGGAAGCTTGTATTGGATAAACTATAAAAGTTACTCTCTTTATCTAATTAACCTGCTGCTGAAGTCTTATATCAGCTCCACATGCGCTTCTAAATAGAGTTATAAGGGTCCGTAGAGATGACAGTGGTTGTTGCTTGGCCGGGTGGTTCACCACTTTGGTTAAGACTGAATCATCTGAATTGCAACAGCATATTCTGAGGCTTTCATGGTCCTCAGAGGTACATTCCAATGACTTTGAAATAGAGATGTCCACATTTAGTCTGCGTCTTTGTAGAATTATGAGTCACTTAAACTACTTGATTATTAGGGACGGGCATTTCAAGCCAAAGTACTATTTGATAATCATTGGCATCTATTCAACGATTATTTGAATAATCCTCCCACTCCCAACACATACACACTTGTCACATTAACAGCCTGTTTGTGTGGCAGTCACGTTAACCAGCAGCAGGGCGAGGTGCTGCTAGTAGCGGGCACTGACAGCGTCTGTCTCCATCTTTATGTCTGTGTTTCTGTGACGCAGCGTGGCGTGTGTGTTTACATTTTACAGCCATGCTCAGTGTCTGGAAAGACGTGTGTAGTAGTGTGAGATTCAGAAACGTAGAAAATCCCTGCCACTATTGCTAATGTTTTCTTCTTCTTTTGCTATTTAATGCAGTTAGCACTCTTCTTCTTCTGTTACTTAATGCAGTTAGCAAGCAGCTTTAAGACGCTCTATAGCCACCGTCTGGCAGGAATACCGTATTACAACCAGGCACCGGTAAAACGATGAAAATTTGTACTTTTAAAATGAGAAAATATTATATTTGTATTATTCTAGGCCCTAAATGTGGGTCATACAGTATGTTGTGTCTAAGGCTGTTGCTCAGGCAGCCGCTGTAACGCTCTACGACCCGGATGTAAACAAGCACAGCTGAGCGATGGCATCTCAAAAGTGCAGCGTGGTTTGTCAGTGTTTTGATCTAGAACATGAAGATAAAGTTCTTTGTAAGCTGTGTTGGTGTAATCACTCTAGTGGAGCAATGTGGAACCAGTTCTGGCATGTGGACGTTTACCTGCAAGGAGGACTGAAGGCTGGTGATGCAAACGCTGCAGACGCTGAGATCATGTGATGAGCCACTTTAAATAAATCTCACCTTTAGAGTAGTTGGACAGTTGGAATTTAGATTTCTGTTTAAACATCCAGGGAATTAGTTGCTTCCAAACATCCCTGCACTGAAGAGCCACTTACTCCTGGCTGCACGAGCATAAGGTTGACATTTTTATTTTAAATTTAATTGAAAACTCATTCAGGAAGAAGTTTGAATGAGTCCAGTACTTTGACCAAACATCTGCAAAACTAACTTACTAAACTAGCATTAGCTCAAAGTGCAGCTGTTGATAAGGAGAGCCTGACAGAGCTGGAAGTTTGACTGCAAACTCTCAGTCTTGTGAAGCATGTGGAGGTATGAGTGGAGCTGCAGCAGTTAGTGGATTATCAGCAGAGAAATATCTTGCTTTCTCAGTCTGTGTTATTGATTTTGAAGATCTGTCTTAAGTGTAAAGGAACAATTATTGCAACCGATATATCTTGCACTGTAAAAACGGATGGATGAGTTCTGCATTAGGGTGACTATCCATGCAAACACATCCAAA
Source organism: Notolabrus celidotus (assembly GCF_009762535.1). NCBI lineage: Eukaryota > Metazoa > Chordata > Actinopteri > Labriformes > Labridae > Notolabrus > Notolabrus celidotus. The sequence continues at coordinate 33,529,257 of NC_048282.1, read as the reverse complement.
CATCAACATACACACACACATTAGCTCCACTGGCTGACTGTTAAATAAACAGTGAAGTATCTTAATGCAGTCGTCATGTGCTCATCCCGTCCGTTGTAGCCCCATCTGGGTACGGCCCGGTCGTGTATTTGATCAAGCCTTTCAAATGGGATGGAAGTGAGCTGAGACTAATGCGTGTCCACGGGGCTTGTTGCTGTGTGCTTTATCTCTCCTGCCCTGATCTCTACCTGCTGGAACAATTTCACCTGCTCCACTGCCTCTGGGCTTTATTCCACACCCACTAAATCTGTCACTCTCTGCTTTGTAGGCTCTGCCAGTCGCTCTGTTGCTGTTTTCACAAAGTATGTGGCATGCAGAGAAGCCGTGCCAAACTTTCCTGACCTTTGTGGTGAAAGAGAAAAGGCAGGTTCCTACAGGTTAGATTTTTTTCACTTGTAGAGCAGAGTACGATGTGCAGACCTTGCTGGGGCATGGGAACTTGTGCGAGGGCTGAGGATTCGAAAACCCCTCTGTGTGGGAGAGAGCATGAAGCAAGCCCCGGTACAAATATACAAATACCTGACTATAGTTGACACGGTTCGTGCAGCTCAGAGATGTGACAGTTATCGACCACAACACTGAGACGACACCAGGATGTGGCTTCACCCCGTTTTTCTCAGAGTGACTACAAACAGAAACACTCTGGATGAGTAATGTTGACAGTCTCTCTCTTCAGTGATAGCCCCTAATTCAGATGATTGTTGGTGGCTATCATCAAGACTATAACACCTTTGCAGACTAACTCAGGGGGGATTTTTTGACCATGGTTTGTCTTCACACCTTTTCAAATGTTAGAATTCCCCTTCTCTGCTTTTTATGATGTGGGCAGGTGGGTTATCAGCTGTAGGAGTGATAAGCAGGGGATGGGATGTCAAACTGTGACTATAAATTAAGCCCACACAATATAAGACAAATATGCAATGTGTGATTACACTGTTCACAATTGCAATATTGATTTAAAGCGTCCTAAATAAACAACTATTAAAGAGTGCACACACACTTTATCTCATTTCATCTGCTGTTCGTCATGTTTTACAAAACACATGTGATTGCAGCATTTTTCTCCCGAGTCCAAAGTTGATCCAGAGAACTTTTTTTTTTAACCACTAAATTAACATCAGTTAATCTGATGGTCACTGATTGCTAACATGGGCTTCATCTGATAGCATCAACATTGAGTGACAGCATGGCCATGAAACCCAGGCCTCCATCCATCATTTTATTTTATCTTATTTTGGTATTTATCTTAATGAATTCATTTTATCTTATTGTATTTATCTTATTTTATTTTATTGAATACATTTTATTGTATTTATCTTATTTTATTTTATTGAATTTATTTTATTTTTATTGTATTGTTTTATCTTATTTTATGGTATTTCTCTTATTTTATTTTATTGAATTTATTTTATTTCATTTATCGTATTTTGTTTTATAATTTTTATTGTATTGTAATATCTAATTTTATTTTATTGAATTTATTTTATTGAATTTATCTTATTTTGTTTTATAATTTTTATTATTTTTATTGTGTTGTATTATCTTATTTTATTTTAATGAATTTATTTTATTTTATTTTATTGTTTTATCTTATTTTATGGTATTTCTCTTATTTTATTTTATTGAATTTATTTTATTTCATTTATCGTATGTTGTTTTATAATTTTTATTATTTTTATTGTATTGTAATATCTAATTTTATTTTATTTTATTGAATTTTTTTTTTTTCATTTATCTTATTTTGTTTTATGATTTTTATTATTTTTATTGTATTGCATTATCTAATTTTATTTTATTGAATGCATTTTATTGTATTTATTTTATTTCATTTCTCTTATTTTTTTATTGAATTTATTTTATTTTAATGTATTGTTTTATCTTACTTTATGGTATCTATCTTTTTTTAAATTTAATTTATTTAATTGTATTTAATTGTATTTTATTTTTAAGTATTTCATATTACTTTCCTCTTTCTTGTTTCAGTCTTATTGTATCATTTTATCTATTGCTGTTATTTTCTGTGTCTCTGTTCTTTTGTGAAGCACTTTAGTCTGCATGCTTTAAGTTGCTATATAAATAAAAATGAGTTGAGCTGGCCTCCATCCAACATGTGCAATATAGGATGTAGTTTTAAAGATGTGTTGATCATAATAGGGTAGATTTAAACAATAAAGTAAACATAAATAAATATGATAAAAGAAGGAAACTGAAAAGAAATAACGAGCTAATCCTACATTTTTTTTAAATAAGATTTCCAGAAATAAGGTAATGTGGTCTTTGAATTAGGAATAAATGTGAACAAAGCTGCAGGGGCATCTTAGAGCCGAGCTGCTGTCATCTCCTCAGGATGATGGGAGGATCAAACAGGAGGCTCGGTTTCTCTGTGCCTTCAGCTCCTTGTTAATTCATCCCTGTTGCTGTTTACTGCGGAGGGAAACCCTGCAAGCCTCATCCAAAAAACACAAATACCATTACTGGCTTTTTACGTCGTTTCATTTTTTCCACTGAAATACACACGCACGCACGCACGCACGGACACACACGCACACACACAGCCCCTTCCCTTTTCCTGCGAACTGTCCTCCACCCTCCCCTGCTATCTTTCAGGGATCAGGCTGGGTTTCTGGAGGAGAGCAGCTGCAGATAGGAATTTCTTGTGCCAGATTGGCAGAATCCCGCGGTCGGAAAAAAAGCTAATCCTCTGGTGGGTTCCCCCGCTGAATCGAGGGGCGTAAGGCCAAGGAGAAGCCGCGGCCAACTATAACAAACAAAGAGGCTTTCCCCAGCTCTCCCAGGCAGCCCGTTCCACTGTTTGACAATGGTTGCCATGGAAGTTGTTTTTCAATTCATAACAGTGTCAACATGTCCGGGCGGTCAGGAGAGTGACACTTTTTTCTACCTCCCTGTCTGCCTTTAAAGCAGGGGGCAAAAAAAAAAACTTGTATCCTGATGTGTGTCGGTGCCAGACGAACCTCTGTGACCAGCAGAGTGAACACTGAACAACCTCACACCGCCTCTGAAGCTCACCTGACTCACACAGTTCAAACAATCAGGTCGCTTCATTTCATTCTGAAACATGTGTTTGAGTTTTCAAAACCTTTAACTCCAAAGTAAAGAGGTCTTCAATCTCCTGCCTGCTGCTGGATGTGGCCTGACATTAATTCTGTCAGAGGCTAATGGGGTTGACAAGCATAAGTATAAACATATGACTCATAATCCTCTGTTATTTCCACCTTGAGTGGAACATAACTACACCTCCTCAGAAGATTGTTTTAACAGTGTGAGCGCGTTGGGTTGGCTTTGTTCAGGGGGATGCTAAAGCCCATAGATCAAGTCGTGTGTGTGTAAAGGAGATTGTGGAGATATTGTAAATATCCTTGAATTGTTCTGAGGCGGGGACATATCTCTGTTCTCAAGTCTTATCATCCATCTCCTTCAAAGATAGGAATAGCTTAGATCCATCACTTGTCTTCCTCTCGTCCTTCACCTCACTGATAGAGACACTAAATCACATTTTCATAGTCAGTGAGATGAGAAACATGAGATTTAAAGTTGTTTTAAAAAAGGTGCAGAAAAGCTGAAAGTCTTGAGAAGTGCTGCATGGTTAATTATGTACAGTATCTCACAAAAGTGAGTACACCCCTCACATTTCTTCTAAAGATGATGCACAAGAAAGTCTGCAAACAGTTTGTTAAAGACAAGCAGACTAAGGACATGGATTACTGGAACCATATCTTGTGGTCTGATGAGACCAAGATAAACTTATTTGGTTCAGATGGTGTCAAGCGTGTGTGGCGGCAACCAGGTGAGGAGTACAAAGACAAGTGTGTGTTGCCTACAGTCAAGCATGGTGGTGGGAGTGTCATGGTCTGGGGCTGCATGAGTGCTGCCGGCACTGGGGAGCTACAGTTCATTGAGGGAACCATGAATGCCAACTGCAGAGCATGATCCCCTCCCTTCAAAAACTGGTCCACAGGGCAGTTTTCCAACATGATAGCAACCCCAAACACACCTCCAAGGCGGCCACTGCCTTGCTAAAGAAGGTGAGGGTGAAAGTGATGGAGTGGCAAAGCATGTCTCCAGACCTAAACCCTATTGAGCATCTGTTGGGCATCCTCAAACGGAAGGTGGAGGAGCGTAAGGTCTCTAACATCCATCAGCTCTGTGATGTCGTCATGGAGGAGTGGAAGAGGACTCCAGTGGCAACCTGTGAAGCTCTGGTGAACTCCATGCCCAAGAGGACATGTACTCACTTTTGTTGCCGGTGGTTTAGACATTAATTTACACTGTTATACAAGCTGTACACTGACTACTTTACATTGAATCAAAGTGTCATTTCTGCAGTGTTGTCCCATGAAAAGATATAATTAAATATGTGCAGAAATGTGAGGGGTGTACTCACTTTTGTGAGATACTGTATATCAACATTCATCCATATTACTTTCCTAATATCGAACAATGTCCTCACACACTGCAGGTTTCCTCACAATGTCTTTCTAAAGAGCCCATTTGGCCTCTAACACAAGCTCTCCCACACACACACAGAGTATGAGCGCATGAACTTACACTCACCATCATCTAGGTAGGCCTGGTCCAAGTTCTCCTCCTTCACCGTCACCCTCCTCTGCCCGTCTCCTGCACCCTCCATCTGCCCCTCACCCGCCGGTGCCCGTTCTTTCTGCTGCCCCTTCTGCACGTACGGCTGCTGCTGGATCACGGTGGGGTAGACCTCGGGGTGGGACACTGGTGCCTGAGGAACCTGGGGGGGAGTGGGTGAGTGGGCGGCAGCTGCCTGTGGGGAGTAACCGTCGCAGTAGATGATCTGCTGGCTGTCGGGCTGCTGTGGAGGAGGAGGAGGCAGGGTGTGAGCGTCGCCCGCCCGGAGAAGGTGGTGGTTGGTCGGGGAGAACTGGATGATAGACGGGTGCTGGCCGGAGCCGATGGGACCTCCAGGTTGAGCTGGAGAGCCTGTGTGCACCAGGACGGACCGGTGAGGGTCGGGGATCATCCCTCCAGGCTGCTGGTAAAGACCGGGGGTGCCGCTTAGACTCTTCCCCCCACGAGAGTACACGATAGTCGGGCTCTGCTGCGGGAAGCGAGCGTCTTGGTTTGGCAGGCTGGAGCTGAGGCGCTGGCAGGAGGACATGCCGGAGACCAGGCCGTTGTCTGGATGGAGGATGCTGCGAGGGCTGTGGTAGTAAGAGTGAGGGGACAAGCCCAGGATCTGAGGCATAGCGAATCCCATGTGTTCCTCGTACTCGTCTAGAGGCTCCGTCTTTATGGAGGGAGCTGTGAGAGAGTTAGAGATCAAAGAGGGCTGTAAGTACTAGATAGGTTTGATGAAGAGTGAGCGGGTTGCTCAACAAGGTGAGGTCCCTGACCAGGTTCCTCCACCATCATGACCCACCCACTACACATGATCCTGCTTATCACACGGCTGTCATCAAAGAGACCTATGATTTGGTGGTAAGTCTGTTCTTAGAGCTCCCTGCTCTTCCACCTTCACACGTGGAAGGGCATTTCATGTGCATACATGAAAAGGCAAGGCAGGGAGAGCATCAGCAAAGACTGATCAATGAGTGGATAAGATAAGACACAGCAGAAAAAGGAAAAACTGAGAGGCAGGTTCTCAGTCCTTCAACCACTGTATCCAGTACTGTATTCTTTTGAGGGATGGGCAATGATTTTAGTTTTTACCGGTGCCTGGTTGTAACACAGTATTCCTGCCAGACAGTGGCTATAGAGCGTCTTAAAGCTGTTTGCTAACTGCATTAAATAACAAAAGAAGAAGAATACAGTCGCAGTGATTTTCTCTGTTTCTGTATCTCACACTACTACACACGTTGTTCCAGAGACTGAGCATGGCTGTAAACACACACGCCACGCTGTGTCACAGAAACACAGACATAGAGATCGAGACAGACGCCGTCAGTGCCCGCTACTAGCAGCACCTCGTCCTGCTGCTGGTTAACGTGACAGCCACACAAACCCATCCCTAGTTCTTTTGAGTGTTCACTTCATGCGCCATCTTTGATTATGTAGCCTAAAGATTTGATGTCTTTAACCTCTCTTGGTTAAAGCTTTCTCTTCTGTTTCCACCTCAAATTAACCAATCACAATCCAATCAACTCTTCCTGTCCCATTGAAAGTTACTAACCATAGACCTTTCTGGAGTCCCTGAGCTCCCTTGTGTCGTAGGTTCCTCTGAGCTGCCATTGGCATCCTGCTGCTGTGGACGTTCCAGACTCCAGCTGATACGGACGTGCTGGACTCCGGCGGTAACTACTACTGCTCGTCTCATCCCTATCACCGCTCCCTCTATCTCTTGTTCTCCTCTATCCCTCTTTCCAGACCCAACTTGGTCTCAGCAGATGTGGGTCTAACATGAGTCTGGTTCTGCTCGAGGTTTCTGCCTGTTAAAGGTGACATATCATGCAAAATGGACTTTTTAATGGTTCTCTACCTGAAATATGTGTCCCTGGCATGTCTACAAACCCCCCGAGAATGAAAAAAATCCATTCTTCCCCTGTTCTGATTTCTCCACCTTTCTGTAAATGTGTGCTGAAACGAGCCGTTTCAGACTTCCGTGTTTTTGTTACGTAACAACAATATCCGGTCTGTCACGGAGTCAGAGCTCGGAGCTTGTTCAGCCCATAGACTGTATAAAATAATACTGAACCCCTCCTTTTTCATTCCCTGCAAACGTGTGCTAACAAGGAGCTTAGGAGGGAGGCATGCTAGTTGTAGGCTGTCTCAATAAACACAAAGGTCGGTTTGACTCCCCACGTCTGCAGATTTGAAGATCTAGTGGATGATTTTTATTTATCATGGATAAGTGCTAGCGCTAGTTAGCATAGCTACATAGCTACATGTCGTAGCTGTAGCTGTGTACCAAGACACAAGTCGACATACTGATAAATAAAACAACAAGAAACACAGAATCTGTGACCAATCCTTCAGAAAAGGTCCTGCTGCCTTTCTGGTAGAGGTCGGTTTTACTCCCCACGTCTGCAGATTTGAAGATCTAGTGGATGATTTTTATTTATCATGGATAAGTGCTAGCGCTAGTTAGCATAGCCACATAGCTACATGTTCGTAGCTGTGTACCAAGACACACGTCGACATACTGACAAATAAAACAACAAGAAACACTAAATCTGTGACCAATCCTTCAGAAAGGTCCTGCTACAGGCGCCTCTCCGTCAGGATCAGATTCAGAGGGTTGAAGTAACGTGATCTCTGAGCAGCCGTGTATATTCAGCCAACATGTAAACATTAGATCAACGTGCTGGACAGGCGAGGCACATCCACTTCCTGAGGGGGCGTGGTCAGAGAGAAAACAGAGTGTTCTGAGGAGGACTGAAGAAGAGGACTTTTCAGGCATGCCGAAATCTGATTTCCAAGTGTTTTTTGGAGCATAAACTTTAAAGACATGTTTTGGGGACCTCTTAGACCAATATATATTGATGAAAAAAGCGTGATATGTCACCTTTAAAGGAAGTTTGTCCCCGCCGCTGTAACTAGCTAAATACTGCGAGGTGCAATGCTCATGGTGGACCAAGGTGGGGTAAGACTGAGTCTTATCCTGTCCTGGTGTTGGGTCTCTGTTCATAATTTGACATAGAGTACAGTCTAGACCTGCTATGTTTGTAAAAGCGCCTTGAGATAACGTCTGTTGTGATTTGGCGCTATAAAAATAAAGATTGATTGATTGATTGATTGATCCCTCGAGAAATAGCTGACATGCTATGTATCGACCGATCCTTGTCGTCACATTAACACCTTTGATTTATTATATAAACACCATGACATGATATTGTCATTCCACACAGAGGCAGAGCAGCATTCTTACATGCCAGTGGTGTGAAGCTGAAGTGTTGGGGCTGGCTGCGCTTCCTCTTGCCGTTGATGACGTAGAAGTTCACTTTGACAGGATGACAGGCGGACGCGTCTCTGTAGGACGGCACCTCCACAAACAGCATGCTCTGCAACACAGAGCTCTGTTATTATTCACTGCAGATCTTTGAGTTTAAATCCATCCATCATAACAGGCTTGTTGCTGTTGTTGTTTTAGATTGTGGAGTGTTATACGTACTGGCTGGCTCTTATCTTTGTCCACTGTTGCTTCCATTTCCCAGATTTGCTGCCCATCTAGAAGGGAAGAAAAGAGGCAAAGTGAAAACCGAGCCCTTTAACAATGTGGCGATTTACTCAGCAGTTAAAGTGAGTGAGGTGGATTGTTTCAAGATGTACTGCACAGCGGTGTAACTCTGTAAGACCTTAGCTTGCAAATCTGAAAAACGCTGAATCCAAAGAAAAAGTAGAAATCATCTTGTTTTGATTTTTCTTGTTTTTTGCGAGACACAGTGAGCGTGATATCTGCAGCTTCTTTAACAACTGTCTGTGTGTCTGCATCCCTTTTGAGGCTTCTAGATAATATCAGCTTTTAAAACCACTTCCTGTTGCACGGCTAAGAATATCTACAGGTTGTAATGATCTGCATGTTAACACCAACCAAACCTATCGTCATCTATAAATCAGACGGACACACTCGTCTGCTCTTTAAAGCCGACGGGAGTTTAACTTCTGCAGACGTGATGAGAACTGCAAAGTGTTTTCAGCGCTCCATGTTAAACTGATTATGGTTTCTGTTACATCACACTTCATCGGATCACATTGGAGCTGTCGTCCAGGTGAAGAATGAGAAAACCAAATGGGTTTGTAAATGTGAACTCCATGTGCTCCAACACATGATCCAACATACGCTTGCACTGCAGTGAGTTCTGTTTGGATGTTACTGTAGGTGGGAAACCCTCTGTCAAACTGCTAAATTACAAACACATGGCTTAAATGAGTCAGCAGGAGGAAAGGGGGATTCCACTCGTGTTGCCAGACTTTCTTCTTTTTCTCTCAAACTTCACTTTTATGATCAACTCCCTCCACGTCTTACAAAACGTGATGACTACTGCTTTCTTGGCTTGAAGCGTTTGTTTGCAGGGATACCCCGACTCTTGTTCTCCCTCGGGGGGTTGTTGTGTAAGAAGGTGGAAAAGAGAGGGAGGAATAAAGGGGAGAGAGAGCCAGAGCAGGCTTGAGTTGGCTGGGAAAAGCGTTCCTCTCCTCCGTACAACCCTCCCACTCCGGGGGAGCGGCAGCCAGGCGCAGCTGTCCCTGCTTCAGAGGGATTTCACAGCTGCACTGCTCCAGAACTTTGTGTCATACAGAAACTCAAAAACCATGGCAATTCTGCCTCGTAAGATTTCTTTTTTCCATCTCTGTCTTACTATCCATTACTGCGCTGTGTCGTAACACAGCGGCAGGGAACCCCGGAGCAGAAAAAAAGAAGGGAAGGAACCGGTGCATGTGGGTCCAAGTGTTAGTTAAGGCGTTTTAAAAAGCCAAAAAACTCTTTTCTCAGACAGAAGTGGAGTCAGTGAGTCACGATATCAGACAAGCTTTTTGACACAAGCGTCCTCACCGCAGAACCTTGGAGCTGCAGACATGTAAACAGACGTCTCTGTGATTAACAGCAGGTGATCTCTGACATGAAACCAGAACACTTCTTATAAAACTAACTGTGAACAGAGGTGACACATCCCAGAGCCTCATGAGGAGACTGATACAAGAGGAGGATCAAATATTAGACTCTGACCTCAAACAAGGGACACATCCCAAATCACAATCCTACAAGACATCTGTGCTTTCTACTCAAAGTGACCTACTTTATCCCCTATATGACATTAAAGACCTGCATAGATAGCACTTTTGTAAAATGTAGCATAAATATATGTTGAACCTCTTGAAAGATGAATAAATCCTGCAGCCCTGCGTGTCATTAAATTCAGTATCTTTCTAAATGTTGCTCAAATGATGGGTTGGAGATCCCTTTCCTGCAAATGTGTCCAAATGCTGAGCAGCCAGGTGATGAGTTTGCATCCAGAATTCAAGCATTCTTGTCTGTATGACTGACAACTCAGCCTCCCTGACATTCAACCAGACAGAGGCGAAAAAGGGAAAACTATGATAAAAAAAGAGCACTTAAAAAAATGTGAAAAGATACCAAATCACTGGGATTTTATCACAAATTACCTTATTTGGGTAAATATAATACTACTACAACTACTACTCCTAATAATAATAAATAATAATTGATATGACTTATAACTTATTCAAATTAACCTTTATATAAAGTGCAAAAAAATATAATAGAAAATAAATAAAAAATCAGAACAAAGACAGGTGTGGAGCAGGAGTTGAGGTTATGTGTTGCATGCTTTTTTTGAACAGGAAGGTCTTAAGGTGGTTTTTAAATGAGGGAAGAGAGTCAGAGTTGTGGATGTGTGGAGGGAGGGCGTTCAAGAGAGTTGGGGCAGCGATGGCAAAGGCTCTGTCCCCCTAGGTGGTAGGTAATTTGAAAAGACATCTGCAATTTCTGCAGTTTCCTGAAAGTCAGATGCTGCATATGGGACTGAAGTCATTAAATTATGCAAATAATTAGCAACTCTTACTTTAACTCTACATTATTAAGGCTGCTGTTGGTAGGAATGGTGTAAAATACGTTCCTTTTTTTCTGCTGGGTTTGGAGAAAAGGTCAGAATGCCATTCGGTACTCATCAGGAAGTGAAGTCATTTGAGACTATTGCGAAATCTCTGTGTTTTCCAATGCCTTTGTATCAAGCAATGTTATTATTCCCCTTGTTCCTGTTATGACAGACCAATCACAGCTACTCTCCAATCCTCTGTCCTGATTGGTTAAGGGGCGGCCCCTACTACGTCCTCCGATTGGTTATGAGTCCCGCACTATCATGAATGAACACGCCGATCTGTGTTGTGGGGGCTAAGAGGAAATCTGGTTGGGAGGGATAGTGTTGACATTCGAAGTCCCTCTCTCTGAACAGATGTTTACTCTGTGACTACCAACAGCAGCTTTAAGAGTAAAAAGATGTGTTTGTCATTGATCGAGGGACTTCTGGCTTTGATTTTGGCTGTGATTTAAAAACAACAGGAGTTGACACTCATCACTGCGTCCTTTCTGAGAAGGTTGGTTGGCCTTCTCTTGAGCAGAGGCCAAACAAACTCTGGTATCTGCTTCCTAACTACATTGCAAACTTGTTGGAGTGGAATAATGGATCCCACCTGACTCGCTCTTCTGATTGGCTCGTTCTGAAAGCCCTTCGAGTTTGCACTGAACTTGGTAGGTCAGCATTTCCCACTGAAGCCCTTAAATCATGGAATACCCTCAAACAGACCTTTAAGTTGATATCTATTCTCTCCTTTGCAGAGTTAGAGACTTCAATCTCTGACCACTGTGTCTCAAATTGTCTCTGTTTAATGAATCTATTGTTTTGTGGATATTTATGTGTGCATTGTTTCTGATGTGACTGTGAGCTCAACGACGCTGGAAATGAGGGAAACCTACATGTCTTATTGCAGCCAGGATGGACATATAAAGTAACTGTTTCCCTCAATCAACCAGTGTCAGTCAGTGCATCTACAAATGTCCTTAAATCTGTCTTCATGTGACCTCCAGAGCCGTTAATCACATAACAAAAGGCCCATCTGAGAGGAGATAAGACACCATGGAACTCAGAGAGGACCAAAAGGGTAAAAGGAAGTAAAGCGGCGGTGTTATCGTATGAATCATGCAAATATCTCCTGTGGCTCGCTCCAAACAATGACTGTGGTGACATGTGAAGTCATGAATGTGTTAAACTGACCTGGTAACTTATGAGTCATTAGTTATCGCTTGTGCTGTGGCCTTACTGTGACTCTGTGTTGTGTAAAAGCAGAACTGACAGATGCACAGAGAGTAAGAGTTCACAGAATGGTGGGTTTGATTGTCGAGGTATTAAGGATCTTAAAGTTCCTCAAAATAAGAGTGAAAATGTTTGAAAGAAGAGAGAATGAGTCACACACTCACCCTGGGTTTTCTCCATAAAAATGACCTTGGAATCTGAGCTGAAGTTCTGCCCGGTCAGGATCATCTGCTGGCCTCCCAGAACGGAGCAGCTGTCCATGTCCTGCTTCTCCACCATGGGAAGCTCGTGTGCTGATCGCTGGGCTGCAGGGACACACAGAGAGAGGTTGTGTAACATTTACCGTCAGTGTGCAGCCACACATGAGTCCAACACACCTGCATTAATGTGGTGTATTAGGAACAACAATATGGAGGATATGCATAAGTGTTGTTTGGGCTTTTTCTCTGTTTGACATTTCATAAATGACAGTCAGAAAAACATGTCACCTGCAACGTCTCACGGTAACCTTTTACCAAGAAGTCTCAAAGGTGATGCTGACTCATTCAACGATCACAGCCTCAACTTTCTATCTGAATAAGCAGAATTATAAATCTGTCAGATCATGACTGTGGAGAGGTAACAAGAAAGTTTGCCTCTATATAGAAAGTTTAGTGCAAGGAGAAGAGATAGGAGGAAGTCTGATGCAATGTGATAAAAACAGCTCTGCAGGAACAACGACCCGCTGAATGTGAGAATTGAAACTCTTTTTAAGGGTTTAACTATCAGAGCATGCAAAGGTTACAAACATTGCTTTTATGTTCGTCAATGCTCATGACTGAAAAACTATTCCTTCAGGGTGTGGGCCGCCGTTTGTAAAGTTGTTTTTAATCACATTTAAAACAATATTTGTGATCTTCTTCACTTTACTTTTGTTGTGATAAAAATATTTCAGTTAAAATCACTCTTAAATCTAAATGTTAAAAGTTAAATCTAAATGTTAAATCTAAATGTTAAAAGTTAAATCTTAATTTTGATACAGATATCCCAACCATTGTCTGTCAGTACTGACTCCTACGGGTTATAGCTGGACTGCCCACCTTTAGATTTAACATTTAACATTTGGATTTAGATTTAACATTTAGATTTAACAATCAATATTTAGATTTAACATTTAGATCTTTATTTAACATTATGTTTAACATTTAGATCGATATTTAACATTTAGATCTTAATTTAACATTATATTTAACATTTCAATTGATATTTCATATTTAGATCTTTATTTTACATTATATTTAACATTTAGATATTTATTCAACATTAGATTTAACATTTAGATTAAACATTTAGATCTTTACTTAACATTATATCTAACATTTATATTTAACATTTAGATCTTTATTTAAGATTATATTTAACACTTAGATTTAACATTTAACATTAAGATCTTTATTTAACGTTTAGATTTAACAATCAACTTTTAGATTTAACATTTAGATCTTTATTTAACATTATATCTAACATTAAGATCGATATTTAACATTTAGATCGATATTTAACATTATATTTAACATTTAAATTGATAATTAATATTTCGATCTTTATTAGACATTACATTTAACATTTAGATATTTATTCAACATTAGATGTAACGTTTAGATTAAACATTTAGATCTTTATTTAACATTATATCTAACATTTATATTTAACATTTAGATCTTTATTTAAGATTATATTTAACACTTAGATTTAACATTAAGATCTTTATTTAACGTTTAGATTTAACATTTATATCTTTATTTAACATTGTATCTAACATTTAGATCAATATTTAACATTTAGATTGATATTTCACATTTAGATCTTTATTTGACATAATATTTAACATTTAGATTTAACATTTAGAAATGTATTCAACATTAGATTTAACATTTATATTAAACATTTAGATCTTTATTAGACATTACATCTAACATTTATATTTAACATTTAGAACTTTATTTCAGATTATATTTAACATTTAGATTGATATTTAACATTTGGATTTAACATTTAGATTTAACAATCCACTTTTAGATTTAACATTTAGATCTGCGTTTAACATTATGTTTAACATTTATATTTAACATTTAACAACTAGATCTTTATTGAACATAATATTTAAAATTTAGATTGATATTTAACATTTGGATATTACATTTATATTTAACATTTATATTTAACAATCAACATTTATATTTAACATTTAGATCTTTATTTCAGATTATATTTAACATTTAGATTGATATTTAACATTTAGATTATTATTTAAGATTTAACATTTAGATCTTTATTTAACATTATATTTAACATTTAGATTTAACATCTAGCATTTGGATTTATATTTAACATTTAGATGTAATATTTAACATGTAGATTTAACAGCCAACATTTAGATTTAACATTTAAGTTTTTATTTAACATTATATTTAACATTTTGATTTAACATTTAACATTTATATTTATACTTAGCATTTAGATAAGAGCTACATGTGGAGAACTGTTGCTGTTGTGTTCAGTGTGTATAACTTAATGAGCGGTGCCTTATATCCTGGAGCAGGAGTGTAAGAAAGGAATTGTCCGCTCAGTTTTTGGAGATAGTGGAGGTCCTCTCTGTGCAAACATCATATTGCTGTGAAGACTTTGGATAAGATGAGACATAATTTATAAAAGACAGGGAAAGGGAGAAGAGCATTTTAAAAGTTTAAACCCTGTGACCTCTGAGCAGGTTTCTTCAAGCTCCTTCAGCAGACACCACTGACACTTCTTATCTCCCTGACAGATTTATCACAGGTGTCACCGTGAACACCTTTACGCTCTGTTTGTTCTCACTGACAGCGATTGTTCCTGAAGTTCATCTTGCGACAGACAGGAAGTAACTCTGTCCTCTCTGAGATCAGAGAACAGATGGGGAACCTTAATGAAATATTACAATCTGTGACTCTGCGTCAGGATTTTTTTACGATGTCAGGAGACAACTGCGTCATCGCTGATATGACGTCTTGACCAGGGTGTTGGTCAAAGCTGAGTAAAGGGCCTTCTTGTTTGAGTTTGATCACGCCAGGTGCTTTAATAACGCTGTGTACACATGTACTGATGTACCCAAACACAGATTTTACTACATCGCACATACAAACATGTACACACACACGCTCACACAGGCAGCGCCCACCTACTGGATGGAAGCCCTGGCTGCATAAAGGCGTCTTTGTGTGCAGGACTCTGGACTATCAGGCCAGCTCCTAACTCATTTGAATGTGGGTTCCCTTTTTTTTTTTTTTTTACGATGTTGATTTTGTGTAAAGTTTGACCTCAACAGGAAACACACACACAGGGATTAAACACACGCAGCACTGTACCACTTTTCAAGAGGTGAAGCAGCACACGCAGGGTATCATTCTGTGGAGATGATTTATGTTTGGGAGCTTACAGCACTCGATGGGATGCGAGGCCACTTGCAGAGAGACGTGCTGTCCTCCAGGCTGAGGTATGTGCACGCGGAACACCAGGCGGACGCGCGTGTTTTTCCGACCGACGTCCGTCTCGCCCTTCCTCAGCTCGATGTCGGCGTTCCTGAGCTTCAGGATCCCGGCACAGTCGATCCTGTGAGAAGAGAATGTGAATTCAAACGTGAGGAGGAAAGATTTAAAGGGGACATATCACGCTTTTTTCATCAATATATATTGGTCTAAGAGGTCCCCAAAACATATCTTTAAAGTTTATGCTCAAAAAAACACTTTGAAATCAGATTTTGGTCTGCCTGAAAAGTCCTCTTCTTCATTCCTCATCAGAACACTCTGTTTTCCCTCTGACCACGCCCCCTCCGGAAGTGGATGTGCCTCGGCTCTCCAGCACGTTGATCTAATGTTTACATGTTGGCTGAATATACACGGCTGCTCAGAGATCACGTTACTTCAACCCTCTGAATCTGATCCTGATGGAGAGGCGCCTGTAGCAGGACCTTTCTGAAGGACTGGTCACAGATTTAGTGTTTCTTGTTGTTTTATTTATCAGTATGTAGACGTGTGTCTTGGTACAGCTACGAACATGTAGCTATGTGGCTATGCTAACTAGCGCTAGCACTTATCCATGATAAATAAAAATCATCCACTAGATCTTCAAATCTGCAGACGTGGGGAGTAAAACCGACCTCTGCCAGAAAGGCAGCAGGACCTTTTATGAAGGATTGGTCACAGATTCTGTGTTTCTTGTTGTTTTATTTGTCAGTATTTCGACGTGTGTCTTGGTACACAGCTACAGCTACAGCTACAGCTACAGCTACAGCTACAGCTACAGCTACAGCTACAGCTACAGCTACAGCTACAGCTACAGCTATGAACATATAGCTATGTGGCTATGCTAACTAGCGCTAGCACTTATCCATGACAAATAAAAATCATCCACTATATCTTCAAATCTGCAGACGTGGGGAGTAAAACCGACCTTTGTGTTTATTAAGACAGCCTACAACTAGCATGCCTCCCTCCTAAGCTCCTTGTTAGCACACATTTGTGCAGGTAATGAAAAACGGAGGAGGGATTCAGTATTATTTTATACAGTCTATGGGCTGAACAAGCTCCGAGCTCTGACTCCGTGACAGACCGGATATTGTTGTTACGTAAC